>NC_047110.1:85006965-85074465 GCF_902500255.1 Thalassophryne amazonica
ATTAGATATTGTATATATGTATATGTATATATACATGTATGTGTATATGTATGTATATGTATGTGTGTCTGTATATGTATATGTGTGTGTGTGTGTATATGTATGTATAAACCAACTTAAAAATGGTTCAATTTTACAAGTTGGACAAAACAAAACAGAAAGCCACATCCCTAACCCTAACCCATTTCAGCAAAATGTCAACACTTTGGTGCAGTGACATTGTGCCATTGCTTAGGGAGAGCCCTGAACTATTGATGTTGTTTAAAAACACAAAAGTACTTTTTATCTCATATTTCGACTAATCGGCAGAATAATTGTAGAATACTGATTGAACACTACTTCTGTACACTGATCTGTTGCAACACAACAGGATGGCTGGGCTAATGTAAGGCAAACTGTGTAGTAAATGCCTTGACTTTTCCCTTGTTTTCAATCGCCACAGCAGATCTGAGGTGGATCTGCATCTGGATTTGGCACATGTTTTACACCAGGATACCCTTCCTGATGCAGCTCTACGTTACATGACTAGTGTGGCGGCCTTGTACCCGGAACCTTCCACACTGGAAACAAACACACTAAACACTTGGGTACCACCTAACTGTATAGTCGGTCATTTAAAAAGTTTGTTTCATTTCATAAGTAAACATGTTGCTCATTTAGCTCTCCATTGAAGCTATTTGTGCACTTCTAATGACCTTTTTGTCTGTTCAGTGGTGACAAGAAACAGTTAATAGTCATTTATACCGCATACAGTAACACTAATTAGCTCATTAGCTTCTGTTTGCTAACACTGTATTTTCATTCCAAATAAATAATGTGAGTGAAAAGATGACCCCTCCAAACATCTAACAATAGAGCTTAGGTTGTTTGTTATAATTTTGAAGGAGTTTCACTTCACTATTTATTTAAGTATTGTAATGTGTTGACCACATTTCTTGGCAGGAGCTTTGATCTGTTCTTATTCAGTTGGTGAGTTGAAAATACAGCTTTTGCTAGTGATATACTTTTTACTTTTAATTCAAGAAAGTAGGACAAATGAGTGGTTTGGGTATGTTTTCAGCTACATTTTCTTCCTGAAATTATTGCTTATATATACACACATAATGGCAGTTTTGAAGATTAAATTACCAAAAAATTGTAATTATTTATCTGTGTGTGTGTATATATATATATATATATATATATATATATATATATATATATATATATATATATATATTGCCCATATACTCCCATGTGTCCTTTATGTTGGCAAGGATATTAAGCAATACATCCATCAGAGGACACTGCACAAGCTCAAATGTTCCTGACAATGTCAAACATGGTGACGGTCAAATAAATTGGAATAAAGTATGGACTGCAAAAGACATAAGAACTTAGGCAGTGGTGTAGATGGGAGTGGACTGTACATGATACAGAAAAGACCATTGTTGAATGTCTTAATCATGTCTTTATGCTTGGGGTTGCTTGAACTATTTGCTGCACTGCCCCATCATTTCTGGTGGTATTGCTCCACTTCTTCTGTATCCATTAAGTGTTCAGAAATCAGACACAAATATGGAAGAAATTAACACAATATGGCCATAAAAGCTCCTTCCTTATCCATATCCGTATTTAACATTTTGGATAAATGAGGCTTTAGTCTCTTTGCTGTCACATTTTGTTAAGCTCTTAGAAGATGAGTTTGTTTTGACTTGTGTTTTTTCCCTCCTCCTTTCTTCTAATTAACCCTATGTCGGTAGTTCAGATTCCAATACCTCTCTACCTTTGATACAGAGGTTGGGATTCTGACCCTGGAGAAAGACCTTGAAAGTTGCTGGATTGTTTTATAGTTACTCTTTCTTTCCCTTGTGTATCCATTAGTCCTTTGCTGTCCCACCACACCTGTCCTTCTTGACCCTTTCTCTTCCTGCTTCGATATTTCCTCACGCTGTGCCTAATGGGAGCATTCCCATGCAGCCTGAGATCACTTTACTGCCATTATGTTCAGGTAAGGCTCATTTCATGCTTGAAGATTATATCCCACAAGCAGCAATGAGGATTTCAGGCTTGGATAAGCCAGTGTTTTTTTTAGAGGCCTGTACAATAGCTAAAGAAATTCCATTAAATTTGGTACACGTACTTGCTTGCGGCCACTGCACATACACCTGCATAACATATGCGCTCATATCCATTGCTGTCCACATTTGCTCATGCAGTTACTCAATCAGATGTGCACGCACAAGCAGATATGTAAGGATCAGTGTTGGGATTAATGAATTACAAAAGAAACGTTGTCACAGTGATGTATTGCTTTTTGCTGTAACGCAGTAACGTAAGACATTACCAATGATTTTTCTGTAATTTTATACTCATTACATTACATTACATTACAGTAACGGATGTTACAACACACTTTTAACCAGAAAACAGCCTTGTTGGGCTGTGGAGTGCAGCTTTTCCGCATTGCTTTCCTCAAATGGCGTTTTGATTTCATCAAATGCCGCATTGATTTAATTTTTTTAACCTTTATTTAACACACTGTTGAAGAACAGATCAAAACTCTGATTGAATCCAGTAAGAATCAGCCCGATAAAGGCATTTTTGATTAGTCACTTAAATTTGATTTGATGAAAGTTTTTCCAAAAATGCCACCAATTTGAAGTTGAAGCTGCAGAGGAGACCTTCATCTGGTTAAATCCTGCTGAAAGTCCAGCTCACCTGTCGTCTCTGCAAACTCACACCTGCTGCTAAGGGCCCTGTCCCACTGGCATTTAGAAGGATTTGTGTATGGATTGTGCACAAAATTGGCCCATATTCGTCAGACATCCACAATATCTGTGTAACATGCCTGTATGAGTCGGCCGTCATCCGAACACGCCCATGATCATCCACAGAGGCACTCATGTCTGCAGCCAGGATTTTTGAGCTGTTCAAAAATCTGAATGCGGATGACATCCGCCTTACAAACTCCATACATACTCAGTTCATACACAATACATACTCACTCTATGCACTATATTTCTGCCATTAGCCGCTGATATCCGCAACTGACGGGGATCTGCGGCTTGGCAGCGGACTAGGACAGTGTGTAAAACAGATATATATCGTGCCCATCATGTCCACATCACAAACTAAAATATGTTGTAGCGAATGCATACAAACTGGCCACGAATAAAGCGTTTTTATTACATCTGCTTTGCAGCTGATTTGCGGACAATCTGTGAATGCATAACAAACACGTCACGTAAACCCAAAGTGCTATATGTGGCAGAAAGCGACATACCTGCCAGTCAATGCCGGTCCGGCTGTATAGATCCACAAAGACGTAGCTGCTGCAATCCAGGACTTTTATTTAACACCAACAAAAGGAAGAGTTGCTGTTTATCCCCAACTCACTCAAAAAAAAAAAAAAAAAAACACCGTCTCACACCCTGAGCGGCTTCCCCCCTCCCGCTCCCCAAACTCATGAACAGTTAACTCTCGCATGACAAAATGAACATTAACACTGTGATCAACTTGTCCAAGTCCAGCAAATGCTCCAGAGGCTGTATTGTTGGTGTGAATAGTGATGCCGATGGCCCAAGTGCGCTTCTTTTATGACCACAATGCAGATGCCGTGCACGCGCAACACGTGCGCGATGCAGTCATAATACATCCGTAATACTGCCGTGATAATCGCAGTGTGTCGGATCAGTTTCCTCACTACATGCGTTATATAACTGTGATTGTTCATCATATATTCGCTATATATTATTAATATATCCTTAATTCATACTGGGACATTTGTCATTTTTGGCCATTTTTGTTGCGGACGACAATGAACGCCCGCGATTTGTGTACTCAATTCATGCGCAATTAATCCTCTCCCCAGTGGGACAGGGCCCTAAGCTTCTAAATAAAACAAAGGCTCTTCACACAGCAACTATTTTATTATTTCAAAAAACACTTTTTCTTATTTTAACTTTAAATGAAGGAATCAATCATCATTCTTTTAATTTACAGCAAACATCAAGTATTTCTAAAGAATCTTCTCCTTTTTTTTTTTAGTTAAAACTATTTTAATTACAAGTTATTTAATGTAAGAAAAAAAACAAGAATTTTCTTGAAATAACTGCTGTGTATAAATTAGCAGTCCTGATGTTCCTGACACATCTACACTGTTCTGTGTTTTGGCCTGATGCCTTGTTTCTTTTGGATTTAAAGTAAGGATGTAACAAAGATTAAAAAAACAAACTATGGCTTTATTTTACGCAATTTGGCACTCAAAATGCAGGCAATTGTGTGTGTCAAAAGTGTGTCAGAGCATTATAAGTTTAAAAATCTAGCGGGGGAAGCTGGCCCTGGTCTCCCCTATCCTGCAGCACTTGGCACGTGGCTCGTTGCGAGAACTTTAGCGGCTGTAAGAGACCCCCCCCAGCGCTTGGTGCGTGGCTCGCTGCAAGGAGAACTTTAGTGGTTGTAGGAGAACTTTCCCCACAGCGCTTGGTACAATGCACATTGCAGGAGAACTTTAGCGGCTGCAGAACTTTAGCGACTGCAAAGAACTTTTCCCCCAGCGCTTGGTGTGGGGCACATTGCAGCAGAACTTTAGCGGCTGCAGAACTTTAGTGACTGCAAAGAACTTTTCCCCCAGCGCTTGGTGTGGGGCACATTGCAGCAGAACTTTAGCGGCTGCAGAGAACTTTCCCCCCAGCGCTCGGTGGTGGGCACATTGCAGGAGAACTTTAGTGGCTGCAGAACTTTAGTGACTGCAGAGAACTTTCCCCCCAGCGCTTGGTGGTGGGCACATTGCAGGAGAACTTTAGTGGCTGCAGAACTTTCCCCCAGTGCTCGGTGCATGGCACACTGCAGAAGAACGTTAGTGGCTGTACATGAACTTTTCCCCCAAGAACCTTTCCCATACGTGCAATGATCCACACCAGAGAACCTTTGTGCGCTGTCCAATGGAAAAAGCACGTCATGAGGAACGGAAAAAAAACCCTGCAGTGTAAAACGGTGGATGATTTTCTTTTCTTGCCCACAATAACAGATGATAGTCTGGTAGTGACTTTAATCAGCAGTGAAGTGAGTCACAATTGACAACTTTAAATGGATTTTGACTGAGGTTGCAGTGTAATTTTTTTTATGCAGCAGCCTAATGGGCCATTACACTATTATAATGTTGGTGAGAACCCTGAGATGGATAAGTTTTCACCAGTTTGTGTAGATGATCTCACTGAAATGGACATGTAAGACTATATTTAATTACTCCTTGTGTGAATGGTTTTAATATTTAATAATAGCATGTTTATCACGCTACTAACATACAATACACGAACTGTATTCAAGAAGGAAACAAGATTTATTTTAAAAATAGCTGATATTTTCATTCTCTCCTCCATTTGAAATGTATGTACCTGTTTCTAAGAAAAAAAAAGCATAAATAAAAAATCCACACTTCCTCATCACTTTTTTCTGATGTCAAGGTGACCACAGAGCTGGGAAAAATGCATGCCGAAATTGCCTGAATTATTTATTTATTTATTTTATAATCACCATTTTGTGTTCTGAACTCTGCCAATATTGTTACTGTTGTCAGATTGAAGGTCTTCCTCCTAGGTTAGTCTCCCTCATTGTCATCTAAATAGGGCTCAAAACCATAAGGCTGTAGCCTCCACAGCTTATTCAGAATCACTGTCAGTCTGGACTTAAAAAAAAAACAAACAAAACAAAAACAAAAAAACAAAAGAAGCTCCACACGAGAAAAAAAAACCTGTCTGAAAACAGTTCAACCTCTGCCGTGTTTGCAATTGATTTGGGCTTGAATCAGCAGGACCTGCTCTTGTGATGATGTAGCAAAAATATGGCCGCGGTTGAGGGTTGTTTATCCTTCACCTGCGCACTTATCGACTTTTATTGTTTTTAAAATATCAACATTTCATTATTTTAAAAGTGATTTTGCTGTCACCTACACTTTAAGGGCCTACAGTCATTATGCTACACCCCATTGCCCTCCACTGGATGTGTAATGAACTGCAGTAAACTGCATTTTAGAATCTCGAATCCTTTCACACTTATTTTGGTGAAAGTAATTAAACAGTAATGCAGAACTGTGTAACTTATTACAATTCAGAGACAGTAATATCATAATGTAACTAATTACTTTGAAATAACAGTAAATAGTAATCTATAATGTATTACATTTTGGAAGTTAACTTGCCAAACACTGGTATATCACACAAATTCATTCAATAATCTTTAGAGTTGGCTAATTAACTGATACAAATTGAAAATCTATTTCAAAGTAACAGATAGGACTCCATCGATACGCTGACCCCTGAATCATCTTAATGAACTATAAAATAGTCTGATGCAAGGAATCAGTTGCAGTAAGTTGTTATGCTGCTACCTCTGTGTCTTCAAGCTCTTGTAAAAGTTCAAAGGTTGACAACAAGGCTCTCATGAGACTGGTCACAGTAACATAAAATTTGTGCCATAAAACCTAAAACAATATGTCTGATAGTAGTAGGCGGTATAATACATAAATGTACCTATTTGAACTTTACATTCAGTTCACAATTCAATAATACTGTCATACCGGTTCAGAATAGGAAAGTTATTTATGCTGTACTAACAAATGCTGGCTGCTGCACATGCTGCACTCTCTGCTACTCTGTGATTCAGCCCCTAGTGGTCAACAAAAGACCTGGAGAAGCTGTGATTGTACAAAAATTGTAAGAAGAGCCGTGGTTTTTCATGGAATATGTAGTTGTAGACAAGCAGTGCCATTTTTGCTGCGTTTACACATAACGACGACAAGTCACAAATGCCACGAAGTACATATTCTTGGCCGCTGATCACGAATGTGATTATTCGGGGCAGAGGCATCAGGTCTCCTCAGGAACTGCTGCAACCTGTTACCACACGTTACGATTAACGGCACGTGTTGCTGGAGAATTATCAGGAACCATTACGCACGGTCAAGAATAGTGTTCTGCGTTGTTGCGCGCTATTGCACGTAACAGCGCGTCGTTAAGTTCTGTCACGTTGTGAACAAGGTGAATTGTCTCCACACACACCCATATTCATCCATCCATCCATCCATCCATTTTCTTCCGCTTTATCCGGAGTCGGGTCGCGGGGGCAGCAGCTCAAGCAAAGCCGCCCAGACCTCCCAATCCACACACACCTCCTCCAGCTCCTCCGGGGGAACCCCTAGGCGTTCCCAAGCCAGCCGAGAGATGTAGTCCCTCCAGCGTGTCCTGGGTCTTCCCCGGGGCCTCCTCCCAGTGGTACGTGCCCGGAACACCTCTCCAGCGAGGCGTCCAGGGGGCATCCGGAAAAGATGCCAGAGCCACCTCAACTGACTCCTTTCGACGTGGAGGAGCAGCGGCTCGACTCCGAGCTCCTCCCGAGTGACCGAGCTCCTCACCCTATCTCTAAGGGAGCGCCCAGCCACCCTGCAGAAGAAACTCATCTCGGCCGCTTGTACTCGCGATCTCGTTCTTTCGGTCATGAGCCAAATCTCATGACCATAGGTGAGCATCAGAACGTAGATTGATCGGTAAATGGAGAGCTTTGCCCCCCTACTCAGCTCTCTCTTCACCACGACGGTCTGATACAGCGACCGCATCACTGCAGATGCTGCACCGATCCGTCTATCGATCTCACGCTCCATCCGTCCCTCACTCGTGAACAAGACCCTGAGATACTTAAACTCCTCCACTTGAGGCAAGGACACTCCACCGACCTGAAGAGGGCAAAGCACCTTTTTCCGGTCGAGAACCATGGCCTCGGATTTGGAGGTCGGACGCTTCACACTCGGCTGCAAACCACCCCAGTGCACGCTGAAGGTCCTGATTTGACGAAGCCAACAGAACCACATCGTCCGCAAACAGCAGAGACGAGATTCTGTGGTTCCCAAACCAGACCCCCTCTACACCCTGGCTGCGCCTAGAAATTCTGTCCATAAAAATAATGAACAGAACCGGTGACAAAGGGCAGCCCTGGCGGAGGCCAACGTGCACTGGAAACAGGTTTGACTTACTACTGGCAATGCGAACCAAGCTCCTGCTGCGGTCGTACAGGGACCGGATAGCCCTTAGCAAAGGACCCCGGACCCCGTACTCCCAGAGCACTCCCCACAGGGTGCGCCGAGGGACATGGTCGAATGCCTTCTCCAGATCCACAAAACACGTGGACTGGTTGGGCAAACTCCCATGAACCCTCGAGCACCCGATGGAGCGTGTAGAGCTGGTCCAGTGTGCCGCGACCAGGACGAAAACCACACTGCTCCTCCTGAATCCGAGGTTTGACCATCGGTCGAATTCTCCTCTCCAGTACTCTGGAATAGACCTTACCGGGGAGGCTGAGGAGTGTGATCCCCCTATAGTTGGAACACACCCTCCTGTCCCCCTTCTTAAACAGAGGGACCACCACCCCGGTCTGCCAATCCAGAGGCACTGTCCCCGATCACCACACGATGTTGCAGAGGCGTGTCAGCCAAGACAGCCCCACAACATCCAGAGACTTAAGGTACTCAGGACAGATTTCATCCACCCCAGGAGCCTTGCCACTGAGGAGCTTTCTAACCACCTCGGTGACTTCGGCCTGGGTAATGGATGAGTCCGCCTCCGAGTCCCCAGTCTCTGCTTCCTCTTCGGAAGACGTGACGATGGGATTGAGGAGATCCTCGAAGTACTCCTTCCACCGCCCGACAACATCCCCAGTCAGGGTCAACAGCTCCCCACCCGCACCGTAAACAGTGCTGGTGGAGAGCTGCTTCCGCCTCCCGAGGCGTCGGACGGTTTGCCAGAATCTCTTCGAGGCCGACCGATAGTCCTCCTCCATAGCCTCCCCGAACTCCTCCCAGCGGGGTTTAATTGTGCGCGCGCTTCTTCCTCTGCCGGACTGGAGGAGGTGCAGAGATGTCTGGCTGCACCTGAGTCTCCTCTCACTCCTCTGCTTGCTCAGACTCGTTCTCCTGCTCATCGGTTACAACAGCAGGTGCAACACCTGCAGGAGCGTCATGAGGAGTTTCAGCAGGAACTGTGGAACGACACTTGGAGCTGAGTTTAATTGTGCGCACATGACAGAAAACTGATTCATCGTGGCGCGCAGTGAAATGTGATGCCGCGTTACAAGTCGTGTCAAAACTTGACAGTTTCCGTGTCATTTCGTAATAACACGTGACAGTTTGGGCTCCAAGAACCATCACAGGAACCACTACGAACGTTGTCACGTTCTATTAAGGATCACTACTCATCAAGATGGATCAACACGCTCAGTTGCGACCTCCACGACATGAGACGAAATGAGGGTGGTGTGTGACATTCGTGGAAGATTTTTTGACAGGCAAAAACATGCTCCACGAATATCAAGAATATCACGCACCAACATGCACTATTAAGAAACCTATTCAGATGCGTTAAGTCACATTAAGAATGTCAGGAATGTGTCACGAATGACAGAAAAATGACATTCGTAATGCGTCTTGGTTATGTGTAAACGCACCTTTTGGCTGATTCTAATTTATCTTGGAAAATGAATGTCTGCATTAACCAAAGAATTGTATCAGATTGCATCGTATCACACAAAGTCAAATTGTTCCATAATAAAAAGTATTGTTCCTGAATTGTATCATAGCCCGTGTATCAAGATACATGTCAGATTATTTGATAAGTGAGTGATACACACCCCTACTAGCTGTCTACTTACTGGTTTTAACACTGCCGTTAGGAGGGGTCTAGTGACTGAAAAGAATTCTGAGTTTCAATTTAACATCTTTTCCAATAGTGATGAGGAAAAATGTAACATTAAAACTAGTGAAACACACTCTGAACCATTTGATTAATGTCTGTATAAATGGGCACATTCAGTATGAGGGGAGACTGTCTAATGGATGAAGCGTAATCCTGTGTTGGCCTTGTGGACCAGATCTTTATTTATAAAGTATGACTGGAAGAAAATGCATTATCATGCTTTGTTACGAACCACAGTGGGAGATGTTATTCATAAAAGGTTGATGGTATAATGGTTTTAAAGCGCTTGTGAGCAAAGAGCACAGAGCAAAGTAACGTGGCCATGATTACCTTCACTGACCGATGAAAGAGGGATGAGAAACTTGAGTCTATAGCTGTATGTATCATTATAAAGCAGGCTGATGTAACTGAGATGTCTCAGTGACACCAGAATATGCAGAGAGCTTTGTGATGTCATAAGGCTACTTGTTGGAAAAATCTGTCGAGATGATAAGAAAATCCGATCTGCCTCAAATTGAACTGAGCCTTCCCTGAACAGCTCTCATTTTACAAAAAAACAAAAAAAACAAAAAACAAAACAAAACTAAACAAAAAAAAAACACTAAAAAAACCACTGCAAAAATAAATAAGTGTTTACTACTTTTTGAGTCACATAATCTGAATTCCTGCTATGGAGGTTATCATTTAAAAATATAAACCAACAATATTGTTCAACAGTTTAAATATATAAAACATTAAAATAGAAAATTTCCCCCTTCATTAGTGGGCCAACAAAAAAATCAAACCTAAGCTCTTCAAACATGAGAATGACTTAATGTATTTTATTTCACTACAGAATGTAATTTTCAAGTTGGAGACAGCAACAACACAGTTTGTTTCTTTGTAGGTGTACTGCAGGCTACATGACAACACGAAGACAGATGCAACCGATAATGACTCAAAATTAATTGTAAATTGCAGGGGATAACTTAAAAGAAATTATGTAACTTTAAAGGTGAAATGTCGCCTTGCATTTAACTTGTTTAAAACCATATTGCTCTGCAACCTTTTATTTCTAAAACATTTTGTTTGAAAATTCTGAGTCAAGGTGTATGTTGCAACTTTGAGAATTTTTTAAAGACATTTCTTCCGTTTGACGTTTCCTTTTTTAAGCAGTTACCTGAAAGTACCTCTGCACACTATTGTATTATTTTTTTTCCAGGATTCTTTTTCGCCTTACCTCAATAATTAATTATACATTATTGTTATTGCTTTCCCGTCAGTGAATTACCACCAGAATCTGTAGGAGATGCACACTACAAAAAAAACAAACTGTTATTTAAAGCCGGTTGATCTAGAAATGGCTAAAAGTAGCCAAAGGGGAATTTCATATGAAACAAAAACGTTTGAAAATCATATGGAGGTTAATTTAAAAAGCACATTTGGTATATTATGACTCTTCTCTTTGACTAAACATGCATGCTGAGGGAGAAAGGGTGGAGGTTTTTCCACACATTTTAGAGGGGATCAGTAAAATTTAATCTTGACACCCTGTGTGAGTGGACAACATCTAAATGATACAGTATGCTTGTTAGTATAAAGCACAAACAGGGAATTCTGCCTAATTTGATGTATAACTACAAGTCCAAAGGATAATGGAGAGAATATAACATATGTAGCCTGAATCCTGCAGAAGCTGTAGCGTAGCTGAGATGTAGCTGTGGTCAGCAAGGACATGTTGGGAATGAGTGATGAGCTTTATTTGTATCATGTTTGGGAATTGTGTATTCATATAAAGTATTTTGATATACAGTTTTTCTGATTTTGGCATGTCTAGAGGCCTCTGATTCAAGATTGACGATTGCATATACAAGAGGAACTCCCCCCCCCCCCCCCCGCGCGCTTAGCTTACCCAGAACAAGAGAACACATCACATTCTGAGATGGGAACATTTTATGTTTGCTCTCGTTTCTCATGGCCTTAAGCTTGTGATTTTTGTCTTTACGAGCTGATTAGGATTCTATGGCACCTGAATTTATTACTGTCTTTGCCAGTGTCATTATACTTCATCCTCTTGTATTCACTCCTTAATGAGACTTTATGAAATATTTAAACCTTTAGCTGGCAAAGCTCAGTTTGTTCCTCTATATTCTTGCATATTCCTGAGTGTGTATAGGTTTCGCTCTTGCAGCACTGACAGACTGTGGATGAGAAACAGAGAGCATGAATGTATTCAGACTCTTGCATATAGACCTGATTTGAGTCTGTTTTCTGATTTGTCATTCTTAAATTTACATCCAGCTAATGATCAGACCAAAGTTTTTTAAGTCTGAAAGAGATGTACTTGTTGTCTGGATGCATGTGTTACCTTTAGCTCTTTTCTCTCTCTCTCTCACCCTTTGTCTCTTTCTCTAAGCACAATAATAAATCAAGCAGAACCTTTAATTAAAAGTCATGTTTTTGTGCTCTAAACACACAGTTATACACAGGGAAAGCAGAAGAGGGACAGTTCTCTGTGTCCTTTCTAATGTAAGATACTGTGCAGTGCATCCAGAAAATATTCACAGCGCTTCAGTTTATTCACATTTTATATTACAGCCTTATTCCAAAATGAATTAAATTTTTTTTCAAAATTCTGCACAATATCCTAGAATGACAATGTGTAAAAAAAATAAATGTGTAAAATAAAACTGAGAAATCACATGTACAAGTATTCACAGCCTTTGCCATGAAGCTCAGAATTGAGCTCAGGTGCCTCCTGTTTACACTGATCATCCTTGATATTTCTGCAGTTTAATTGGAGTCCACCTGGGGTAAATTCAGTTGATTAGACATGATTTGGTAAAGCACACACCTGTCTACATATAAGGTACCACAGGTGACAGTGCATGTCAGAGCACAAACCAAGCATGAAGTCAAAGGAATTGTCTGTAGATCTCTGAGATGAGTTGGGAGCCTCTAAACAATTCTCAAATGACCTGAAGACAAAGACTGTTCAACATCATGGTTTAGGGGAAGGATACAAAAAGCTATCTCAGCTGTCAGTTTCCACTGTGAGGAACATAGTGAGGAAATGGAAGATCGCAGGCACATAATTCATAATAATTCATAATTCATAATTCATTTTATTGTGTGAAATAGTATAATAAAAGCACACATCAGTACATTAGATACAGCACTCATAAAAACATTAATTTAAAATCCCAGTACTAGTTAAGGCCTGAAGTGTCAGGCCAAGAAAAATCTCAGATAAGCTGAAGCGAAGGATGGTAAGAACAATCATAGTCAACCCAAAGACCTGCTCCAAAGACCTACAACATGATCTTGCTGCAGGTAGTGTCTCTGTGCATCATTCAGCTATACAGGACACTTTGCACAAGGAGATGCTGGAAGCTTATAGGATGTGTTTTTATAGGCTGTTATTTCTGCAAAAGGAGGAGCTACTAAATATTGATGTATTTTTTTTCTTTTGGGGTGCTCAAATTTATGCATCTGCAAAGATGCATAAATTGATAAAAGAATGATTGCACACTTTCTGTAAATCCTATAAACTTCATTTCACTTCTCAAATATCACTGTGTTTGTCTGCTATATGCACTGTTGCCTCACATCTAGGAGGTCATGGGTTCAATTCCCACCTGTAGCCTTTCTGTGTGGAGTTTGCATGTTCTGCCCTTGTTTGCATGGGTTTCCTCCGGGTGCTCCGGTTTCCTCCCACATCAAAAGACATGCGGAATTGGAATCTTTAAATTGTCCGTAGGTGTGTATGTGTTTGTTTGTCTGTTTGTGGCCCTGTGACAGACTGGCGTCCTGTCCTGGGTGTACCCCGCCTCACGCTCTGACTGCTGGGACAGGCTCCAGCCCCCCACGACCCTTAATTGGACTAATCAGTTGAAGGTGTGTGTGTGTGTGTGTGTGTGTGTCTGCTACATGATATATTTAAGTGAAATTGCTGATCCAAACAGCCAATGATTTATAAAGGAAAATCATGGAAATCATCAGGAGTGCTCAAATTTTTGCATACAAATGTAAGAAGCTGCAATATAGTATGGTACTATGGTATTCTTCTTCTTCTGATTCTACTAGAGGAAGAGGATTTGTTTTACTCCTTATAAGCAGTAAATTTACCAGATTCAACATTGCGGAACAGGAATCAGTTCCCTGAAATTTAGAACCAATGTCATCACACTGTCAGAACTTAAACAGTAAGACATCACTCTGTGAGTGAGTTAAAGCATTGCTTTTCATAATGGGTGGCTTTGGTGCAGGTATTAAAAATTATGACTGGCTTATTACCAATCAGTAACAATGGCGTAACAGTGGCTAGCTGTCATTACCCGCTAATTTCTGCTAACAGTGCTAATATATAAATAGCATAATACTAGGATTTCACTCAATGAAAATTCTGGAGCACTGACATACAGTTAACCACACAGCAAGCCATGTTATCTGATGTTTGCCATATATATATATATATATATATATATATATATATATATACCAACTTCATTTATAAAACACCTTAAAACAGCTGACACAAGGTGCTGTACACTATAAGAATAATACAGATTAAGATACAAAAACAAAATTTTCAAATTAAGTCTCATTGGTATCAGAAGTCAGAGAAAAAAGAATTTTTAAATGAACCCTAAAATATACTGGCGGCCAGCTCCCTCGAGCTCTTGTCAGAATCCACGCTGCAGCATTCTGAACCAACTGCAAACAGGAGAGGAGCTACTGATTTACTCCCACATGAAGCAAATTGCAGTAGTCCAGATGAGATGAAACTAAAGCATGAATAACCATCTCAAAGTGTTGCCTGGAAAGAAAAGGTTTCACTGTTGCCAGATGATGATAAAAACTAGATTTTACCACTGCTGGAGTTTGACTATCCATTTTAAGATCACCATCCACCTTAAAACCAAGTTCATAACAGGTTTAAAATATGCTTCCAAGGGTCCCAAATCAAAAGAAGAGAGCTCGCAGAGACTGTTAGATCCAAAAGCTGCCACCTCTGTTTTCTTTTCATTTAAATTGAAGAAATTTACTGCAAGCCAGGCTTTAATATCCTCTAAGCACTGCAAGAGCCATTTCAATGACGTTTCAACGATATACCAGGCTGTAAATATATTTCTGCTGTAGCATTAAGAATTCTAACATGAGAATCTATGGGGAGTGCCTGTCTTTTGGAGCTATCCCTCAAACAGCCTTTTCAAGGAACTGCAAGATTTGATTCTTCTGCTTTGACTTCATTTTTCAGCACCACAGTTTGGGGAAAGTTCAAATACACTCCATGAACTGTGAACTGTGAACTTTAGGAAAAGATCCCTTGTATCCTTGTACCCTCTGAATTTTTTTTGTTTAAATCAAGCGCTCTTGTTTCATACAGTAGCAGTTTCTGTGTCATGTTTAAGAAGTCGCATGCATGAGGGCAGAGAGGTGAGAAATGTGAGCTCACAGAGGCCTTCTCACAGGGCCAGATTGTGTGCTCAGACTACACAGAGATTCATTAAGTGAGTCCCAGGGCTCGTATCGGGCATCATCTGGTTCACAGAGTTGCTCGCAGCTTGACGTGGCCCTTCACATTTAATGCACCTCACACACGCCGTACTCTCTGTGGTCTTATGGAGAGGCTAAGAGTGATTGTTGCAACAGATGAGAGGCCCTTTGTCCATGCGGTCATATATCAAACAGTTCTACAAATCCAGTGTTCCCCAGGGTTTGACTTATTGGTCCAGTGGTCAGGCCCTCAAAAGGGCTCAAAATATACGAGGTCTGTTAGAAAAGAATCCGACCTTTTTATTTTTTTGCAAAAACTATATGGATTTGAATCATGTGTGTGTAAGCCCGGATTTGCGGGTTTATTGTGGTTTTGAATTAATGAATGGAAACACAATCAAATAATGCGTGAAACTATAATAAAAATGGAGCTGGAGTAACCAAACAGAGCAAACTTAATATTACAATTTATTACAAATCACAAAATATATATATAAAAAAATAAAACAATTTAAACCAGAATTTAGTATAAAAACAAAGATAAAAAGAGTCACTCTGCGAGCAGTCAATCATGATGACAGCCAATCCACGAATACTTCCTGCTGTCGTCTCAGGGCGGGCCCTGCTGTCCTCCACTCGGCCCGTCGCACTCTCTCTTGGCAGGGCGTGGCTTCCTCCAATCACCAAGCATGCGGCCTCCTCGTCACGGATCTCTCCTGGTAACACCTCTCTCCGTCGCCGCAGCTTCCGTGCACCTACACACACACACCCAGGCCAGCAAGCGCACAGCTCCGACTCCAAAGAAACTCCGACTTTCTGATTAAAACAGGCTCCTCACAACCACATCAAACGTACTCACAGACACGGCAGGGTCCTCCCCTGCCGTTGCGGATAATCCACGTCGTGGCGTCTCTTCAGCAGGAGTATTTCAACTGAAACCAGCCACGTCAGCGCCAGTATGGCTCCCTTTTTTTTGATAATCACTTCCTCACCCGCTGCTCCTCCTGCTGTTCCGCCAAAAATCTCTGTCTCTCCAAAGAAGCGAGGTGGAACAGAGCAAAAGAAAAGTCCTCCTTCGTTCCACAAAACCCCGTCTTATATCCACTCCTTCACGCTTACACCCCAGGTGAACTAATTACAATAATCCAAAAGGAATCAGGTGCGCCCACGGTCACCTTAGCAACCAAAAGGAACAGCACAGTTCAAGTCAAAAGCTGGATTACATCCCCCCCCTCCTTATCGTTGCCAGTCCCTGCAACGCACACAGTACTAATCAGGGTAACGGGCCGGTGGCCGGCCAAAATTTACACGGGTAGAACGGCGAAGCACGTCCTGGGGGGCCTCCACCGGTCGCTGTTCAACCGCGACCGGCCAAAACCCATACCATACGGGGATCTCACATTCCCCCTCCTTCCGGATCCCTTCTTCTACCCCTAATCCTAACTCTCCCTGGGGGGCAGTGCACACCTTTAGAGCATTCCGATGTACAGTCTGCTCCCTCCCCCCCCGCTCCGGACGCACCCTGTACACGACCCCAGTATCCCCTACGCAATCCAAAATTACATAGGGTTCAGGGTCCCACCAGGTACTCAACTTGCCCTTCCCCTCACGACGTCTATTTCGTATCCACACTCGTTCCCCCGGCACTAAGGGCAAAGCCCTAGCCCTCTTATCATATTGACCTTTACGTTGAGAAGCCTCAGCAGCTGCCCTCTGGCACGCAATCTTGTAAGCCAACAGCAATTTACAACGATGGTCTTTCACCCACCCCGTCAATCCAAACGCTACTGGCTCAGGACTCACCCCCAGGCCAACATCCACGGGAAGCCGCAGATGCCTACCAAACATCAAAAATGAGGGAGCATAGCCCGTCGCACTGTGAACTGTATTATTGTAAGCATGAACCAACTCAGCAATATAATCTGGCCACCTCTGCTGCTTTTCTTCTTCCAATGAACGGAGCATATTCAATAATGTCTGATTAAACCGCTCCACACCACCATTACCCGCAGGATGATACGATGTTGTCCTACTTTTACTTATCCCATATAACTTACAAAGCTGCTGCATCAGGGCCGATTCGAAATTTGGCCCACGATCAGAGTGGAACCGCGCAGGACAACCAAACTGCTGTATTACATGCTTCCACAGCACCTTAACCGTCGTCTGCGTGGCCTGATCTAATGTGGGAACTGCCCATGCAAAACGAGTGAACTGATCGGTCATAACCAAAATGTTCTGGTACACATCTGTCGGCCGGCCAAGGGTTAAAAAATCCAACCCAATGACCTCCAACGGATAAGTGGCCCCAATTGACCCCAACGGTGCCCTAGGCTCAACACGGCTCTTTTGAAGGCTACACCTGACACACTTCTCCTGGAACGTTCGTACCTCCCTTTCCATATCAGGCCAGTAAAACCTTTGACGAAGCTGAGCAAGAGTCCTATCCACCCCGAAATGAGCCCCAGCCTCATGAATCTTTCGCCACACTTCCTCACAACGACAGCCCGGACACACAATCTGACGATACTCCTCATGGCTCCTTCCATCGACAAAAATTCGGTATAATATACCCTCTATCACCATCAATCTTTCCCATTGCCGAAGCAGTTTCTGAGCTCGGCCCGTTAACGCCAAACGTTGCGAGCGAGTTGGAACACTCCCCTCAACAACATACCCCTTCACAGCCTGGATATCCGAATCCCGATTCTGAGCCTCAATCTATCCACCCTCAGGTGTTACCTCAATACCTGCACTGACCGGCAACCCCCGGTCATATTCCTTCTCCAACACCATAGCCCGCTCTGATTGAACCGGACACCTTGACAAAACGTCAGCATTAACATTAGCTTTACCTGAACGATACTTCACTGTATAGTTAAAGGAAGCCAACTGTGCCACCCACCGCTGCTCCACTGCCCCAAGATGGGCAGTTTGCAAATGGGCCAAGGGGTTATTATCTGTATAAACAGTAAACTCCTCAATACGTGGCAAGGGAAATGCATCCTTATGCGTAACTGCATTCAATTTCCTATAGTCTACGCAAAACCGCCAACTACCATCCTTTTTCCGCACAAGAACTATAGGAGCTGCCCAAGGACTACTACTCTCCCTTATCACTCCCTTCTCAAGCATCCCTGACAAAAGGGTCTTCACTTCCTTATACAACATCGGCGGAATCGGACGATACCTCTCCCGTATGGGGGCAGCATCTCCCGTAGGGATCCTATGCTGTACCACATTCGTCCGCCCAAAATCTTCTTCATCACGGGCAAATACCTTCTCCCATTTCCGCAACAAAGCTTGCAATTCCCATTGCTGTTGTTCGGACAACTCCGAACAATCCTCGCCCATACCAGTTACCACAGGCAGTTCCAAACCGGTATCAGCAGTGGCAACGTTCACCAGCGAGACCTGGACAACGCCATCTTCCCCAAGTGAGAAAGCCACATCATCAGATCCACACACATCAGAATCCTCAATCCCATAAAGCCGACCCAACTTGTGAAAGCGGCCAATCGACACACTATACGGGTGCGGATTACACACACGAACCGGGAGCCTCCCCTTCCTAACTCCCACCAAAGTCCTAGCCACACCCACAATCCCAGAACCAGGCATAGGCTCCATCAGCGCATCATAATCCACCCCCCTTTGTCCCATCCTAGTACGTCCCCACACTATCAACTCACTCTTCGGTGGAACAGAAATAGCATGTTTAGAGGCTAACCTCACATATCCCACAAACCCATCCACTCCCAAGGGGACCTTACCACTTCGACACGCCACAAACGCATCCCTCCAGATCTTCTGTCTCTTGAAAGCCTGCGGACAGGCAGATTTTCCTGGACATTTAAACACGGTATCCCAGCAGGCTCCAATAATATTCATTCCAACAATCAAAGGGCTCGAGCACTTCTCATCCTTAACAACCACCACCCCTCGATCCGAGACCCTGATCCCCTCAACCTCCACATCCAATACCGCATAACCAACACACAGAATTTCCAACCCATTGACAGCACTCAGTCGAAACCACATCGGGGCCTGCCCAAGCTTAATCTGTCCAAAATACTTATTAAACAGGCTCTCAGCCATTATAGTAACTTGCGACCCTGTATCCAGCAAGCCACCCAACCGAATTCCCTCAATAGTTAGCTCTATAGTGGGACACTGACCAATAAGAGCATCAGAGGTCCTGGATAATGGTGGTATGGCAGCAGCCCCTGCAACTCGGACCTCAGCAGCAGGGTCTACCAGTTTAAAGCCGGTTCAACTACAGACACACAGTACCGAGCAATATGCCCCACCTTCCCACAGCGATAACAAATAGGCCGACCTTGCTCATCCCAGTCACGGGATCGCCTAGGTGAACACCATTGCCTCCGCATAGGTTTAACAGACCTAGATTCAGATGAAACTGGATATCTTTGCGGCTTAAACTCTGCCACTATATCCTGAGCCAACCCCCTAACCTGCTCCTTCACTTCTGCAAGAATCTCACCCTTTAACTGCTTTTTCCAATCGGGACCCTGATAGGGCCTACCCAAATCATGCGGTTCCCCGACCGATGAACAGGTTACATCCAGCTTGACACCCCCATACTCCAAATCAAGCTGACGTGCCTCCTTCTGCAACTCAGCAAAACCTAACTCAGGGTTCCGGCGAGCATAAACCTTCAAGGCCCTAGCGAAAGGCCCTTCACGAAGTCCCAGCAACAACTGGTCTTGCAGAGTCCTTTCAGAGGGGGCATTATCGAAATCCAAATACTGTAACTTCCGATACAATTCACACAACCTTAACATGAACGACTGTATAGGCTCATCTTCTCCCTGGACACAACTAAAAAAACTAGACCTCAAAACGGGAACAGGAACTTGTTCATCATATAACAAATCTAAGTGAGCAAAGATTTTTGAAATTTTACTTTTCTCCTCTTCATCTAAAACTAAAATTTGGCGCTTAGCTTCCCCAGCCAATGCTCCCAACACAATACTCACTTTCCCAACCTCTGTCAAATCCTGAAACCCCAAAAACCCCTTAATCTGTTCCTTTCCAGTCACAGTACCTTAATTCATCACCTGGCCCTCTAAATCTAGGGAGCCAAGGTGCACCTGGGTACACAGGCATCATCATATTTGCTTCTGTTCAGAAACACCAGCTCTCAGAAAATGGAATCCTGTTCGTGACGCCAAATTATGTAAGCCCGGATTTGCGGGTTTATTGTGGTTTTGAATTAATGAATGGAAACGCAATCAAATAATGCGTGAAACTATAATAAAAATGGAGCTGGAGTAACCAAACAGAGCAAACTTAATATTACAATTTATTACAAATCACAAAATATATATAAAAAAATAAAACAATTTAAACCAGAATTTAGTATAAAAACAAAGATAAAAAGAGTCACTCTGCGAGCAGTCAATCACGATGACAGCCAATCCACGAATACTTCCTGCTGTCGTCTCAGGGCGGGCCCTGCTGTCCTCCACTCGGCCCGTCGCACTCTCTCTTGGCAGGGCGTGGCTTCCTCCAATCACCAAGCACGCGGCCTCCTCGTCACGGATCTCTCCGTCGCCACAGCTTCCGTGCACCTACACACACACACCCAGGCCAGCAAGTGCACAGCTCCGACTCCAAAGAAACTCCGACTTTCTGATTAAAACAGGCACCTCACAACCACATCAAACGTACTCACAGACACGGCAGGGTCCTCCCCTGCCATTGCGGATAATCCACGTCGTGGCGTCTCTTCAGCAGGAGTATTTCAACTGAAACCAGCCACGTCAGCGCCAGTATGGCTCCCTTTTTTTTGATAATCACTTCCTCACCCGCTGCTCCTCCTGCTGTTCCGCCAAAAATCTCTGTCCTCTCTCCAAAGAAGCGAGGTGGAACAGAGCAAAAGAAAAGTCCTCCTTCGTTCCACAAAACCCTGTCTTATATCCACTCCTTCACGCTTACACCCCAGGTGAACTAATTACAATAATCCAAAAGGAATCAGGTGCGCCCACGGTCACCTTAGCAACCAAAAGCAACAGCACAGTTCAAGTCAAAAGCTGGATTACATGTGCTTGCATCAGCCAAGCTTGAACCTTCGTGCGCATGCGTGAGTTTTTTTCACGCCTGTCGGTTGCGTCATTCATCTGTGAGCACGCCTTGTGGGAGGAGTGGTCCAGCCTCCTCGGCGGATTTTCATTGTCAGGAAATTGGCTGAGCGACTGCCGCTTTACTGCATCAAAGTTTTTTCAGAAACTGTGAGAGACAGCCAGGTGGAAACCATTTGGAAAATTCAGATGGCTTTCGGTGAAGCTCTTATGGGGATCACACAGATTAAGGAGCATTACAACCAGATTAAAGACGACCCACAGCGGCTGAGGGCGCGCTGCTCTCCAAGCGGCCATCGACAGGCTGAAATGACCAGATCATTTCCAAACTGAACGCTGTGTTGATCCGGGACGTCGTCTGACTACTACAGAAATGGCAGAAGAGGTGGACATACCACTTTTTCGGCACATTCCACTGTTACAGGAGTTTTTGTCATGGAAAGAGGAGCGGAGGAATTTGCCACGGAGCCGCCAATGGCGCGGAACAAAAGCACCTCCGTGTTGGTCTCACAGGACATGCCCTGACATGCCCAGCTCTTGCACCATTCGGAAGAGTCAGACAGCTTTCGGTGGCTTTTCAGTCGTGTGACTATCCGAGAAATTGTGGACGAGCTGGACATGCCACAACATGTCCTGTGAGGCTTCATTACGGCGTTGCTTTTTGTTCTGCGCCATGCGGCTCTGTCCCGATGCGCGAATTTCTCCGCACGTCTTTCCATGACAAAAACTCCTGTAACAGTGGAATGTGCCAAAAAAGTGGTATGTCCACCTCTTCTGCCATTTCTGTAGTAGTCAGACGACGTCCCGGATCAACACAGCGTTCAGTTTGAAAATGATCTGATTGTTTCAGCCTGTCGATCGCGGCTCGGAGTGCAGCGCGCTCTCAGCCGCTGTGGGCCGTCTTTAATCCGGTTGTAATGCTTCTTAATCTGTGTGATCCCCATAAGATCTTCACCGAAAGCCATCTGAATTTTCCAAATGGTTTCCACCTGGCTGTCTCTCACAGTTTCTGAAAAAATTTTGATGCAGTAAAGCGGCAGTCGCTCAGCCAATTTCTTGACAATGTAAATCTGCAGAGGAGGCTGGACCACTCCTCCCACAAGGTGTGCTCACAGGCGAATGACGCAACCGACAGGCGTGAAAAAACTCACGCATGTGCACGAAGGTTCAAGCTTGGCTGATGCAAGCACACATGATTCAAATCCATATAGTTTTTGCAAAAAATTAAAAGGTCGGATTCTTTTCTAACAGACCTCGTATCATAATAAGGTGCTTGCCTGGATTGTTGAAGGAGGGTGTATAGATGTTCCAACTATGCAGAGCACATCCTGATCTTGCTGAAAGCTAAGTAACTTTTAGGAAATGGGTGCTGCTGTTTACCGTGGCTCCTTTGAAGCCATCTTAAAATCTAAATGTCATTTTCAGAGTTATAGAAGTTAGTCATTCTTATGTAGGCTCAGAAGCGTCAGACTTTCCAAGTCTTACCCCCTTTTATACATTATCAATCAAATTATATATAATGGATGTACAGAGTGCATCATATCATGCACTTATGTATGTACACACACATGTATGTAGATTCTTCCCTTGGGGGTTCATTAAGAAACAGATTATTCTGTGTGAGGGATCTACTGGAGGAAGCTGCCTTGGCTGTGATGCTGTTTACTAATCGCCCTTAGATTAACTCGAACACACATGCAGTCTGCCTTGTAACAACTTCAGTGGTGGAGACAAATTCTGCAAATGTGTGCATAAGGCATGTGTGTATGAACAACATCACTGTGTGAGTGATTAATGTGTGATGACCAGAGGTGACGGGGTCGGAGTGGAGGGGCCTGTGGTGCTAATGACAGTGATTAAGACTGGAGTTGGTGGGGCTTAACCTTCATCAAGTTCTCCTCTGTTGCCAAATTGTCCCCCTCAGGACATTAGTAACCTTATCATTGATGAGGAGATGAGTAAAACATCTCATCCACCTAAAATGGATTCCAAATAACTGGACAAAGTCCAACCTTTCTGCTCTTTCACCTTTCTGCAGTTGAACACAACCTTACAACTGCAGACATGAGCAAGTGGATTTATTTTCCTCGCTGATATTGTTTCTTCTATTGTTTAAAACAGATTTCCAGTTAAACATTGTTTTTGCTAGGCATCCTCCCAGAGGACTGTCCTTATTCATTTTTTAATGTGCACAACTAGTTATTGTAACAGTCAAATACACAGCTATTAGCTAAAGCCTTTAGTGACGAATATCCTTATTTAGAAGTGCTGTGCGAGTCTTAAATGTGCATTAAACCCTCTGTTGGTGATTCAGCACATCATTTGATACATTTCTCATTCTTGTATTTTTATTTACTTTGTAGTTATAGTGTTTACAGTATAACCTTAAAAGTAGTAACCCCCTTTTGTTTTTTGAAAACAATTTAGTCATACAAATGATTTTTTTAAGCATCACTATAATTTTTCCCCCCTTAACATTCAAATAAATTATTCACAAACTTAAAGCACCATTATGATCAAAATTCACCTTGCATGAAAACAGTTTAGGATTTTATTAAAATATAGGACAAAACATAGTGACACACTTGCTAAGGCATCGTTAGAGATCATATAGGGAGCTTTTACAACCCTCAAATGGCAAATTTGGTTAGCATCAGTATCACAGAGTCAAAAAAAAATGCCGTAGACCTTCAACTGCAATGGAAAGTACCAAAAAGATCATAAAATTAAAGCACAAAGGACATGACGGACATATCTAGTAAACATAAGTGACCATGGATCCCACAGTGAAGAATGCAGAATTAAAATCTGGACATATTTCATACCAAAGGTTTGCTGAATATCTGCTGGACAGGTAAGGTAACATTCACACAGATCCACTGTGTCAGTTGTGAAGGCTGACATTTCAGTTGCAAGATTTTTACTTGTTTGCCAAAATGAGCCACACTGTCTAATGTGAAGTTTTACGCTTTCTCCTTCATGTAATCTGCAAGATCAAATCAAATCAATTTTATTTATATAGCGCCAAATCACAACAAACAGTTGCCCCAAGGTGCTCTATATTGTAAGGCAAAAGCCATACATTAATTACAGAAAAACCCCAACGGTCAAAACGACCCCCTGTGAGCAAGCACTTGGCAACAGTGGGAAGGAAAAACTCCCTTTTAACAGGAAGAAACCTCCAGCAGAACCAGGCTTAGGGAGGGGCAGTCTCCTGCTGGGACTGGTTGAGGCTGAGGGGAGAGAATCAGGAAAAATACATGCTGTGGAAGACAGCAGAGATCAATCAATGATTAAATGCAGAGTGGTGCATACAGAGCAAAAAGAGAAAGAACCACTCAGTGCATCATGGGAACCCCCCAGCAGTCTAAGTCTATAGCACAGGGGTAGGCAACCTGTTCCAGAAAGAGCCATGAGGGTGCAGGTTTTCTTTGCAGCCACTGACTCCACCAGGTGATTTTACTGATTAATATCACTTTGAGCAGATGGAATCAGTTAATCAGTGAAATCACCTGGTGGAGTCAGTGGCTGCAAAGAAAACCTGCACCCTCATGGCTCTTTCTGGAACAGGTTGCCTACCCCTGCTATAGCAGCATAACTAAGGGATGGTTCAGGGTCACCTGATCCAGCCCTGACTATAAGCTTTAGCAAAAAGGAAAGTTTTAAGCCTAATCTTAAAAGTAGAGAGGGTGTCTGTCTCCCTGATCCGAATTGGGAGCTGGTTCCACAGGAGAGGATCCTGAAAGCTGAAGGCTCTGCCTCCCTCCCAAGATCTCTTGGAATGAATTTACCATATTTGCCATGGAATCCCACTAAAATAAATAGTTTACCAGCAGTGAAATTAACTCATTTGGGTATATCCCACAGAAATAAAGACATGTTCAAATAACTATATTTCAACATGAAGCAATTTTTGTTAAGTTTTGTGAAAAAAAAATGCTCTTGCTTTAACCCTCAAACTCCATCCTTGGTTTTCCTAACGGGAAAAGATCTTTGCATTATGGGAGAGGTGCATATTTAGCTTTCGAATGATTCAAATGAAGATCATTTGGATGACTGAATGGTCAAATTATAATAGAAAAACCAATGCTCTGTGTTTATGATAGTTATTAAAAAACAAGTTAATTAAGCAAAGCTTTATTACCCTGCAGCAAATGGTTTCATTTGGACATGAAATGACTTTTACATTGCTTCATTGCTCACATTTTTGCAGTCAGACATTTATCTCCACCACATCTGAATGTGCGAGAGCTCTCCTTTAAGCTCTACTTCATCAGGGATTTCCTGACGTCACCAAGCCTGCTGTAGGAGAAGTATGTTAAGACAAAGCAAGTCCCTTCGGTTGCTTCCTTGTTTGCGCTCGGGGTCGCCACAGCACATCCGAGGTGGATCTGCATGTTGAATTGGAACAAGTTTTACACCTGATTCCCTTCCTGAAGCAACTCCACATTACATGGAGAAATGTGGCAGGGGTGGAGTTTGGACCAGGAACCTTCCGCACTCAAACCAAGTGAACTAACCACTTGGCCACCCCTGCATGTTAAGATCTTTTAATGACTTTTCTAAACTTTTCGTTTACAAAGTTACTTTACAATCCTCTTCTCATTTTCCCTTTTCCCCTCACTTTTCCCCTCAACTTCTTCCTCATTTTCTTTATCCTCATTCTCTCCATTTTTTTTAAATTTTGCCTGCTGGTCCTCCACCAACATCCTCCCCCATTGCTTTGCTTTCCCTTGCTGCATCACCCTGCTGCCTGCCCCTTCCCCCATCCCTCTGTATTATCCTTTCTCTGCCTAATGGGATCACAGATGAACATGTCTCCTTCTCCAGCTTTGCTCGCTACTGTATCCTCACTTATCACTGTGAAGTTAATGAAATGGAGTGTGAGAATGACCCCCCCACTGGCCCCTTTCGTACAGTATCTCGATTCCTGGATCTCAACCCCCTCTTTGTGTAAACATCTTTATTCTTGTGCTTTGTTGTTGCTTACCTTGGATTTGAATCTTTTAATTCACTGAAAGGTTGAAAGAATGTTGTAGGTGCTCCAGTCTTTGACAGTTCATGTTAATCTTTGCACATAAGCCTGTAAATGATGTATGGTGTTCCCACAATCTATTTATTTATTTATTTATTATTTAACTTTCAGTATTCTGGTGAAATACAAAGGACTCCATACACATATGTGCTCAGTGAGCACAGGATTCCACCTGCCTTCATTAAAGATTTTTCTTCTTCTCTCACAGGCTTTTATCTATCAGAGTTGTGTTGGTTGTATTAATTGTACAGCATGCATGCGTTGTGTATCCATCAGTGCTCTGTCTGTACAAAGTGTCACATATGGTGTCGCCCACATAGATGGGTTTTAGACCTGTCTGCTTTTTCAAAAATGTTGCCCGTACAGGCACAGACATTAAGTATTTTCAAGGACTTGTCCTGCCGCACCTCAAACAGAGAGAAAAAAACAGAGTCAGGCATCAGAAAGACAACAAATACAGTATAATTTGTCAGCATTAAACAACAAGAAAAACAGAAGAAATACTAAGGTGATTGCAGGCCACTAGTCCGAAGCTTCACTAAAAGACCCAGAATTTAGATAAAGTTGAGGTCGTGGCCTGCTCTGTTTATTAATAAAATGAATTAAAAGAGTAAAAAGTGTCAGGAACTGTGGTGACGTGGCGCGGCAGGCAGGTGGACACAAATGCAGACTCATGACTCAGATGGAGGATAAGTAAAAAGTTTAATCAAAAATAGGCTTAGGTCGGTGCACAGGATGACAATCAGACAGGCGGCAGTACGGACGATCATAAGACAGAGGCGTGGTCATTAAACAAGCAGAGTTGCAGCACGTGCAAACAGGTACAAAGGAGGTGGCAAAAACAGAGTAAAAAAAAAAACAGGCTGGGTTCAGGTACTGAGAAGCAGGATAACTGGCTGAGACAAAAATACATGGTCAAAGACAAGCAGAGGTGTAGAATGGCAAAAAACACAGACTAGGTAAGATACAGGAGGCTTGGAACGAGGCAAGATGCACAACGAACTAGCAGTGACCTGTGAAAAACAAAGGGTTTAAAAGCAGAGGTTAATCAGGGCGTGATAAGATGCAAGTGCAAGGAAGAAGGTGTGGCTGGATGAGACGAGAGTGGAGTGACAGGTGGGCGTGTCAGACTAAAGCAGCAAAAAGAGGAATGTGACAGTGACAAGACAAATGTTAAACAGTTAAGAAATAATGATACCTAAAATTCAAACGTGAGGGAAACGGAATAAACAAATGAACAAGCAGAAACAGAACAACAGAAAATTAAAGGCTGGGTCTAAACTAGAAAAGAGCTCAACATGTGGCTGAAGTGTAACAGATAAACCTGAGGGACTAATGTGCTCAAAACAGAGTGGCTGAATAACCAGAATATAAAGGACGAAGACTAAACTAGAACAGAACTCAAGTGTAGCAGAATACAAACACTCAGGGTAGGACAGAAGGACAAAGAGAGGGAAACAGACGAAGGCCAAAGCATGACAAAAAGCATAACATACTATGCCAGTATGCTTTTTCAGTTTCAGTTTTTCAATTTATATTCATTTATATAGCGCCAAATCACAACAGAGTTGCCTCAAGGCGCTTCACACAAGTAAGGTCTAACCTTACTAACCCCCAGAGCAGCAGTGGTAAGGAAAAACTCCCTCTGAGGAAGAAACCTCAAGCAGACCAGACTCAAAAGGATGACCCTCTCCTTGGGCCATGCTACAGACACAGATTACAGAACAATTCACAAAACTAAAGTACAAGAAATGCTGTTGGTGCACAGGACAGGAGGGTCTTCATGCTAGCCATATGAAAGGGAAAATAAGTGTGTCTTAAGTCTGGACTTGAATGTCTGTACAGAATCTGACTGTTTTATTGATGCAGGGAGATCATTCCACAGTACAGGGGCACAATAAGCGAAAGCTCTGTGATCCGCAGACTTTATATTCACCCCTGGGGCACAAAGTAGTCCTGCACCCTGAAAACACCGAGCCTGGGCTGGTATGTAGATTTAATTAGGTCAGCTAGGTAGGGAGGTGCCAGTCCGTGAACAATTTTTTTTTTTTTTGGTTAGTAGCAGAACCTTAAACCTTAAACCCTAAACCCAGGAAGCCATTGAAGAGATGCCAAAATAGGTGTAATGTGGTCAAAATTTCTGCTTCATGTCAAAAGTCTGGCAGCAGCATGTTGAACCAATTGTAGACCCCTAATGCTGGACTGTGGTAAACTAGAAAATAGAACATTGCAGTAGTCCAATCTATAAGAGACAAACGCATGAATCAGGGTCTCAGCATCAGCCATAGACAGGATGGGACGAATCTTCGCTATATTTCGCAGGTGGAAGAAAGCAGTCCTCATAATATCGCTAATATGGAGGTCAAAGGACAATGTAGGATCAAAAATTACCCCAAGGGTCCTCACTTTGTCAGTGTGATGTATGACACATGAGCCCAGGCTAAGCATTAGATGGTCAAATTGATGCTGATGTCTTATTGGACCAAGAACCATCATTTCAGTCTTATCAGAGTTTAAAAGTAGGAAGTTGCCAGACATCCAGCTTTTCACTGATGCAAGGCAATCTTCGAAGGATTTTATGTGGATGAGATTACCAGTAGTTATTGGCATGTATAATTGAGTATCATCAGCATAGCAGTGAAAGGTAATCCCAAAATGCCGCAATATGTGCCCAAGGGGCGCTATATAAAGGGAAAAAAACGGGGCCTAAGACGGACCCCTGTGGAACCCCAAATTTCATGTCACTAAGGTTAGAGGTAGTGTTATTGTATAAAACACAGTGAGAACGACTGGTCAGGTATGACGTCAACCATGCAAGGGCACTCCCAGTAATCCCAAAATGATTCTCCAGCCTGTTGAGTAGAATATGATGATCCACGGTATCAAATTCAGCACTGCGATCTAACAGCACCAGAACTGTAGTGGTGTCCGAATCCATTGCAAGCAGAAGATCATTCATCACTTTAATGAGAGCTATCTCTGTGGAATATCTTCTAAAAGCAAACTGCACTGGCTCAAAAGGATTATTCCCAGTAAGCTGGTGCATGAGCTGCTGTGAAACCACCTTTTCCAGAATTTTAGAGCAAAATGATAGATTTCATATCAGCCTATAGTTTTTCAATACACGAGGGTCAAGATTAGATTTCTTAAGTAATGGTTTAATCACTGCCGATTTGAAACATTTAGGAACAGATCCAGAAGTTAACGAGAGATTAATCATTTCCAGTACAGTCGGTCCAAGTGTGGGCCACAGCTCCTTAAACACTTATGTTGGTATAGGATCAAATAAGCAGGTTGTACTTTTTGTGCGAGTTTCGTCAACACGGCTAGTGAGATACTATCAAATTCTGTAAATCTGGGTGATACTTCAGTAATGGCACCCACCTCAACAGCAGGGTGTAATGGCTGGGTTAAGGCATGCTGGGATATTCTTAACCTAATGTCTTCTATTTTCTTCTCGAAGTAATCCAAGAAATATTGTGCTATAAAAGGAGAGGAACTTACAGGCGGTTGTCCATGAATAAGTGTTGCCACCATGTAGAACAAAAACTTTGAGTTATGCTTGTTGTTGTTCATCAATTCAGAGTGATAGGTCCGCTTTGTAGCCAGTAGTGCATACTTATAGTCTAAGTTGGCATCACACCACGTGAGGTGGAAAACTTCTAATTTTGAACTACGGCATTTCTGTTCTAGACCTCTAGCCTTATGCTTGAGGTCATGCAAGTAGTCATTGAACCAAGGTGACTGTGTTTATGGGAGGGGGGGGGGGGCGTGATTTTAATAAAAGGTGGCGCAATCATGTCATGTGTAGTTTTGAGCGCTGAGTTTAAACTATCCAAAAGACTGTCTACTGATTGGGCATTTTCTAAACGTGAAGCTAAGATATCAGGCAGTCTAGCTTCGAGTTCAGTCAGTTGAGGAGTTGATGCGTCGCAGCAGTGATAAATAAGGTGATTGTTCCACTAAACACAGCAGTGAAACTAAACCTAATAAGTGAGTGATCAGAGACCTCCAATGCAAGAGGCATGGTATTTCCACTAATAGGCTTATTTATATGAATGTTAAGGTCACCAATAATCAGAATGTTATCTGCACTAGTTGACAAGTTAGAGATGAATGCACCAAATTCATCTAAGAATTCAGAGTATGGGCCAGGGGGTCTATATACAGTGACAAAGTAATAATAATTCTTCTGACCTTGGCAATACGTAGCATCATGGACAGAGCAGAGAATCAACAACAGCTAATAAGCTAAACCTAGATTTATAAATAAGAGCAACACCCCCACCTTGGTTTACAACACGAGGGATGTGACTAAATGTGTATGCCGGTGGGCAGGCCTTATTTAAGGGGAGGCCACCAGCCACCTATTTAATGATGTCAGCCTGCTAAATGCCTCATCATTACTCCGGGAGGGGAGGGGACCAGAGACTATTAATCGATGCTGACACATCTTTCTGGCAAGGTCACAAGTCCTCTCGATGTCCATTTTTGTGACCTCTGAGTGCTTCATCCTAACATCATTGGCACCAACGTGAGTAACTATGTGACTGTATCTCGTGTCATATTCCTTTGTCTGTCTACACTTCTGCAGCATCAGCACCGTAAGATGGAAGGCAATGTCGGGAGCTCTGGCCCCAGGAATACATTTAACGTCAGCTGGCGTCTGTAACCTGACTTTGCGGGTGATAGAATCCCCTATCACGAAAGCCCAGCGTTTCAGCCTGGAGATAAGAGTGGAAGTCACCAGTGGGATTAAAGAACTCACATCAAGCATATTCAAGGGGGAGAACTGGTTCACAGTAGGGAGTGGGATCCGGGTTACACAACCGGGCACCAAGCCCTACGTGACTTCCTCCCCCTAACCACAGTCTGAAAGCCGTCCTCCACAGCCAATGTTTCTAGGCTGATAATTTTATCATGAATACATTGAAATAAAATGCAGTTATCACTTTAAAAACATGTCACTGTTACAAACACACACACACACACACACACAAAAATCACACTTGTATAAGCTTTCCAAATAATCTACGGTTCACCTGTGTGGCGAACCATGGGAGGTGGTCACGGATCAGACGTGATCCGTCGCTAATGTGGTCATTTTAAAACCTTCTTGTCGGCGTTTTCTGACTGCCGACACTTATGGTCTGGGAATCCCCCGAAATTCATAGCGAGACAACAATATAAACAATTTGACCAATTTTGATTGTCCGATTGTCAATCATCAGACAACTGTTAATGTCCAGGGCTGCTGTAGCCTGACTGTTGGACCAGTACTCGGCTGAAATGATCTGTGACAAAGCCACTTTGCTGCTGCTGAAGGTAGTTGCTCAAAAAAATCATGTACACACAAGACCACAAGCCCACCCCCTGTGCAGGAACACCCAGTGAGATAAGACAGCATGTCAACATCTCATAGCAAGGGGTTCCTATCAGACAGTGATGCTGAAGGCAGACCCCCCTCTGCTTTTAGTTACTCACCTTCCTATAACCTCATCCGCCCATGCCAGCACACTCTCAAACACGTGCACATTCATTTCTTCGTGTCATACTTCAGTGAAAGAAGATGTTGTCTTGACGTTTCTTTCTGCGGCAGCACATCCTGGCAAGAGAGCTGGGGCATCAGTTATTTTTATAGTCTGCGCGAGTGTCACTGCACGGGTTTTCTTCATCTTCGAGTACCTGGCTGCCCTCATTTGGTGGACAGTACCGTTATGGTCACATATAATCACCATGGTAACTGCAAAAGTGGCTGTGGGCAAATGATGACTACATTTGTAATTGCACAGAAGGATTTCTTACAGCCTTTCTGTTCAAAGCACCTATTTTTATTTCTCCTTCCTTTACTGCTTTGGACTGGGTCTAATTTGTCTTGACAATCCCATAATGCATTTCACATTTCATTTCATTAATGGTTGCAGGTGTCATCATTTTCACATACAGGTGTGATCAGAGATCAGCGATTGAGACAAAGATGGGGCCTCTGGAAGAGAGTGAGATGAAGCTTTTTACCTCAGCTTTGATGATACACTTTACTCTTTTACATCCACTCTAAATTTCAGAGTACCATTGAAATTCCGGGAGCCATTACATATTAACAGTCACATAATTAGAAAAATAATATGCCTAATGGAGGATGGTGCATTATGTACAAAAATGGTGAAGAGTAACAGAATTCATAGTGATGTTGCTGAAGTAAAGTCTGATGGAGTATAAACTTTTCTACCAAATCATGGTGATTATTTGTCACAAAAGGTGAAAAGGTGATTGTTTTAACCTTGGGTAGGAAAAGCAGAAGAACATCAGACTACAACTCATGGTTATTTTGATTTTTGACAAGTCTGTTGCTTTTTATGATTGACTGAAGGTGGCTACTAGGTACTGTTTTCAAATTTCTAGTTTTGTCCAACTAATCATACCAATCTTAAAGTTGCTATTAATGCCATTAATTTAGCAGACAACCACTATTTTCAATGTAAAAATGTCGTGGCTTAATGGTGACTTGTGCAGAGAAGAAAGCAATGCTCTCTTTCTGCTGTGAGCTTTTCAGTCCTGTTTACATTCTTGATCTGGCTGCATGTGCATGGGTCATTCCATATACTCAACCAAAGTCCAGAAATCACACATATTCAATGACTCAGATTTGGCTTAAAAATGGTGTTGTACCTCTGCATGTATAATGAACATGCATATTTTAGGTTGAAAATCGTAAGGGTTTCTGAACTATGGGGTTTAAAAAAAATTGTTGCACCTATTTTTGACATTCGTGAGTGGTATGTTCCAGAGTAGCCACTTGGATGACATTATCTCTGAAACACACAGATATCTGGCTGAAATTTGGTTTCCTGGGTAATTTGGGTGCAGACTTCCAAATTCTGTCATCAGAGAAGGCCTAGCTCTACTAGTTTCTAGGTTATTGGTGACAGAATCTGAAACCCTTGGCCCAAATTACCCAGGAAAGATATTCCTTTTACAGTGTTATAAAATAATAAACAAGAAGCAAAACTGCATATTTTCAAAGATCAAAGTAAATTCTAGTATATATTCTTAGTGAATGACTTAATAATTAACTAGTTGTCAAAATGCTTGAGATGACTTTTATGTCTAAGTAGAAGGTTAATAAACTGATTTTCCTGATAGTTAAATGTGTGGAGGTAAAGACAAAAGTGATGTGGATTACCTCAGAAAGAGAGAGAAGGTTGGCTGCAAGGATTAAATCTCACTGTAGTCTAGCCCAGTGAGATTACCAACTTGTCCACTCAAGTGCTATGAAAACAGTGGCAGATTAAAAGTGCACAAACGTGTGTGTGCACGCACATGCACAAACAATGAAGTGGATTAGACCTCACTACAAGAGCCAGGTGAAACAGATGGCTTCCCTTTGCATTATGTAACCAAAATGCGATGTACACTCAAAAACACACTTTACTGCCTCATATAAACAGTTACAACCACACAGTTCTATACTGTGAATTACTACTTGTATACTGTTACGGGTTTGTGGAGTTGCCAAATTAAAACACAAGGGGAAGACAGGAAGGTGATTAATAACGAGGATGAGTGAAGAAATTGAAGGCGAACAGACTGTCCAAGTAGTAGGAGGGCAGCAGCACATGGCCAGAAAGTTTGGCCAAGTGCCGCACACACACACACACACACACACACAGTAGGTTGTGGGGCAAGCCAAGGTGACCTGTCTGGGTGATGGTAGGGTCACTGTCAACGGGGCTGACAATCTACGTTGAAGGCAGCTGAGGGAAAGGGGTGTGAGGGGCCAGAGGCTACAGTGTGTTATGGTGGGAAGGTGGCAGGACCTGTGTGTGCTTTGGAGTCAGATGAAGTCAGGTCCATTTAGTACTAGCTGACAAGCTGACATTGAGGAAAGCTGTATGGTACATTCTGGGGCTGTTGTAGGGCAAGAAACTCATTAACTGTTTGGTTTTTGTGGTGCTCTGAGATGGTGATATGGGGCAGGAGACAGGTTTTAGGCATTAAAGAATGAGAGATTTGTGTATTGGATTTAATAACAAGTGCTTTTGGTTTTCTTCCTCCTATTCTTTTGAGCAATCAATGGTCCGCTGTGCACTCATTTGCATGTTTGTGACAGCCATCCGTCAGAAATTTTCTGCTACACCTTTGTGCAGATAGACCCCAAGCGATAGCTGTCCTCTGACTGCACTTGTCTCCAGGCTCACTGGTGCTTCCAAATCCGTGACTTCAACTTCAAATGTCAAGGCCACACAGAAACATAAGTTGTTGTATTGCATAAGGTGTAGGTTTTGCACTGTAGTTTTCCTTTTTCTTTTTTGCCAATAAAAATCAAATAAAATTTTGAAACTTATTGAAAATGTATTATAATAATAAACTGATTCATTTATAAAAACTTTCTTTTTGATTGGTCATGGTTTTATACATCCCCTGGCAAAAATTATGGAATCACCGGCCTCGGAGGATGTTCATTCAGTTGTTTAATTTTGTAGAAAAAAAGCAGATCACAGACATGACACAAAACTAAAGTCATGTCAAATAGAAACTTTCTGGCTTTAAAGTAGACCTGCATTGAAATAAATGTGGTCAGATTTCAGAAAGAAATAGCTGATATGTATTTATAAGACCCTTGTGAATGCAGTAAAGTAAATCTGTTAGCCCAAATTTGTAATTCAGCTGAGAAATCTTTGTTTAAAAATGACAAATTTGCAGCTAAAATTGAGCCCTCTGTGAAAACAGTTTGTACAGCCGTATCATTTCCATGACGTCAGGGACAAGACGACGCGCTCCCGCCTTCAGTCCGATCCCGCATTGAAATTGATTTTATCTGTTAGTAATGTTACTTATACACGTCCTGGTTTCAACATCCAAATGTAAGTTGCAATGAATGTGAGATACAGATCTGTGTGCTCAGATCAGCAACGTCATCGACAGCGGGCGCCGTTCTTCCTCTCCCGCTCTCTGCCTCCGCTACGCTCGCTGTTTTAATGCGAAGCTGCCGGTACACCTGTTGCTGCAAGGACAGACTTCTTGCGGCAAAATCCACAGCACCGCACGTCTCGGCAATTGGAGCCCCAGAGCTCCATGGACGCTGAGAGAGGTTTATATATTTTTAATGACTGGGATTCTTTGCGGGTCTCGCCTCCATATCCCGCGATGGTACCGGAGGCGAAAGACAGCAGATTTTCATTGCGACACCACTCAATCAAACGGGCGTATGAAAAAGTCCCCCAAAATAATTTTCAAGCACAAATAAAAGAAATGTGTACTCACCAAACGTGCCGCAAGACAATATGAAGTTTTAAAAAAAGTAGATCCTTCCGTATAAGACAAGAAAAAGGTGCAGATGCAAACTGACGTAAATCCACAAATTACAATTGGCGCAATGCATGCTGGGAGAGGGTCTTGTCTGTGACGTCTCGGCAGCGTCCATGATGAGAGGGACAGTTTGTGGAGGGCTAAATGTTAGCTGTAAATTTGTCATTTTCAAATTAAGATTTCTCCGTTGAATGACAGATCTGGCCTTGCAGATTTACTTTACTACATTCAGAAGGATCTCATGTGTAAATGTAAGTCATTTTTTGTTCAAAAAATCTGACTGCATTTTTTTCAACGCAGGTCTCCTTTAAGAAACACTATAAGAAATCAGGAAAAAAAAAATGTGGCAGTCAGTAACGGTTACTTTTTAGACCAAGCAGAGGGAAAAAAATATGGAATCACTCAATTCTGAGGAAAAAATTATGGAATCATGAAAAACAAAAGAACGATCCAACACATCACTAGTATTTTGTTGCACCACCTCTGGCTTTTATAACAGCTTGCAGTCTCTGAGGCATGGACTTAATGAGTGACAAACAGTACTCTTCATCAATCTGGCCTCAACTTTCTCTGATTGCTGTTGCCAGGTCAGCTTTGCAGGTTGGAGCCTTGTCATGGACCATTTTCTTCAAGTTCCACCAAAGATTTTCAATTGGATTAAGATCCGGACTATTTGCAGGCCATGACATTGACCCTATGTGTCTTTTTGCAAGGAATGTTTTCACAGTTTTTGCTCTATGGCAAGATGCATTATCATCTTGAAAAATGATTTCATCATCCCCAAACATCCTTTCAATTGATGGGATAAGAAAAGTGTCCAAAATATCAACTTAAACTTGTGCATTTATTGATGATGTAATGACAGCCATCTCCCCAGTGCCTTTACCTGACATGCAGCCCCATATCATCAATGACTGTGGAAATTTACATGTTCTCTTCAGGCAGTCATCTTTATAAATCTCATTGGAACGGCACCAAACAAAAGTTCCAGCATCATCACCTTGCCCAATGCAGATTCGAGATTCATCACTGAATATGACTTTCATTCAGTCATTCACAGTCCACGATTGCTTTTCCTTAGCCCATTGTAACCTTGTGTTTTTCTGTTTAGGTGTTAATGATGGCTTTCGTTTAGCTTTTCTGTATGTAAATCCCATTTCCTTTAGGCGGTTTCTTACAGTTCGGTCACAGACGTTGACTCCAGTTTCCTCCCATTCGTTCCTCATTTGTTTTGTTGTGCATTTTCGATTTTTGAGACATACTGCTTTAAGTTTTCTGTCTTGATGCTTTTATGTCTTCCTTGGTCTACCAGTATGTTTGGCTTTAACAACCTTCCCATGTTGTTTGTATTTGGTCTAGAGTTTAGACACAGCTGACTGTGAACAACCAACATCTTTTGCAACATTGCGTGATGATTTACCCTCTTTTAAGAGTTTGATAATCCTCTCCTTTGTTTCAATTGACATCTCTCATGTTGGAGCCATGATTCATGTCAGTCCACTTGGTGCAACAGCTCTCCAAGGTGTGATCACTCCTTTTTAGATGCAGACTAATGAGCAGATCTGATCTGATGCAGGTGTTAGTTTTGGGGATGAAAATTTACAGGGTGATTCCATAATTTATTCCTCAGAATTGAGTGAGTCCATATTTTTTTCCCTCTGCTTGGTCTAAAAAAGTAACCGTTACTGACTGCCACAATTATTTTTCCTGATTTCCTATAGTGTTTCTTAAAGCCAGAAAGTTGCCATTTGAAATGACTTTAGTTTCGTGTCATGTCTGTGATCTGCTTTTTTTCTACAAAATTAAACAACTGAATGAACATCCTCCGAGGTCGGTGATTCCATAATTATTGCCAGGGGTTGTATTTTTCGACATGAGAATACACTGCTTTAAAAGACAGCACCCCAAAATCTCATTTTTAAAAAGCAATGTTTCCAGCCACAGTATTTTAATTATCTTTTTTATTCCATAAGTTATCAGCACAAACACACAACAGTAGAATATAAAAACAATAACATAGACAAATATATAGCATTTCTTTATTTTTTATTTGTTAAAATGAATGTGAGATTTGTGCCATTCATATTCCACCAAAGTTTTTCTTTTTCTTTTTCTGCTTCCACTAATTACTGACAATACAATGATTTCCTAACAAAAATAAGAGAACACTTTTGTGTTTAGGAAACCTGCAATAGTGTTATCTTGAGTACTGTTGATGCCAAATTTTGCAGTCAAATTTCTTTTAAGCCCCGTTTACACATAGACGGTAAGAGCTCCCGGAAGTGTCCTGGAAGAGTTTTTGGCCGTCTTAAGGATCACACGCCGTTGTTAATGCCGGCACTAGGGGGCGTGGCTTAGTTCCGGCTTTACCGGAAATCGTCGAAAAAATTATTCAACATGTCGAATAATTCCGGGAGCGCTCCCGGAGAATTCGCGTGACGACGGAGACAACGCGAACAACGGCGTTTGATACTTTTTAATCACCATTTCATCCTGCCCCTTCCTGTAGTGCCGCAGTTTACACCGCCGTAATTGGTGGCCGGCATTGTAGCCCTAATCAATGGCGTGTAAAACGGCGATAGAGCTCACATCGGCGTCCTCAAGGGCGTTTTAACCGGCGACAGAGGCAGACAAAACGGCGGCGCTAGCGGACAGCTTTCCCATTGTAACCTTGTGTTACAATGGGCTAAACGCCACCTCCCGGTTAACGGCGTTCCAAACGGCCGATAGGCGGCGGTCAATATAAAAACGCTAGCGTGCTGAATGCAGGCCTCTCACTCGCGGCCAGCTCCAGATATTTTTGCAGAGAAGCTCCAGTATGCCTCCTAAAAGAAAATTGGCAGCGGCAAGGACTTACCAAGAGGTCTGGTTCAGAAGCAGAGGGTAGCCCTGTGGTGGAGACGGAGCAACACGTTGAGGAGGGTAAAAGGAAGGAGAATAAAAGGCTGAGGATGATCTCCCTCCCCCTGCAGTGACAGAGGCATGTATTCCTGCTGCTTCAGCCTATTATGCTCTGGGGGCGGTGCCTATATGCAAAAGTTCCTGGAGTAACGCAGGATTTGCCTGGATAAATCCAGCGGTACACAGGGCATTATCGGCGGCAGCAGAACACCGCCATTCTCATGCGCGTCTTAACCTGCGATTGTAAAGGATAGAACTGGGTATTAACCCCCGTTGCCTGACGTGTGCCGGATGCTACGGCGTCAAAACGCTGCTTTATTCGGCGGATTTAGCGGCGTTTTATCCGCGTATTTGTGGATAGTACGGCGGCCAAAACGCCGGCGAAATGCTTCGCCCCTTTGCACCGCGAAAACAGCCTGAACTACCGCGAACTTCGGTCTACGTACTACCCGCCGACAAAACCGTCTATGTGTAAACTAGGCTTTAGCTATAAAAGATCAGTAAAAATTTACATTTTAAATTGACCTTTAAAAAATATATATATATTTTTAAATCTACCAATTGTACAAATTATTATGAATTTTGTGAGTCTTGTGAGTCTGATTGTGGGTTGGAATTTCACATTCATAATTTCAGTTTGGGGGAGTCAAGTCTTTGGTATTGATTTAGTGTTTGTTTTTAGTTTCTGCCAGTAACTCTTCCTCTTAGTTTGCTTTGCATTTTCTGGTGTCCGCTTTTTCTTTCATGGTTGTTCTTGATTTCCTTTATGATGTCCCATCGCTTAGTAAGTTTGCTTTCTTTCCTCACTATGACTGACAAGCTGAGCTCCTTGACATTGCTTGCATTGCCAAGGAGCTCATAAACTCCACCCCAAATGTGCTTCTATGTGCATATAGTAATTACACCCAGTATGATTCACTGGCTTCTATTGCATATTACAGATAGACACTAGGATGATTCAACCAGTCCCTCTAGGTTTGGATGACACCATCTCATTTGTACAGTCATGCAGACACACACAACACAGAGTCTGCTGTGTGCAATGTCATTACTTAAATCCATCATGTTCACACAAGCTCGTCACATGCATGTCCTTCTTTCAGGCTGTACTACTTGATATAGCTGTGCACTTTCTATCTTAGGGTAAGGAGAAATTAATCACGTGCGCAGTTACGGTTACTTTCCATTTCAATTTGTTGCACTCCAGAATTTCAAATGGAGCGCTGTTTTCTTGACTTAAGTGAAGCGTTTTTTATCTGTGGTGTGATTCCAAGAGGTGTAAGAGGAAAGTCAGCCAAGCTGTGACACGGAGAAGGATCCCAAGGCTAAAAAAAAGATACAGAGGATAAAAAAGGCTTAGACAGAATTACTGTCAGAAAAAAAACAAGAAGTTTAAATGTGACCCAGAAGTTAGAAGCCTGCCTCTTGAGATTTTAACTCCCTACCAGGGAGTCTTTAGTTGACAGTTATACATGCAGATGCGCAGTTTAATTCCTACAGCAGTTGTTAACTGCTGGCCCTGTTTTTATGGTGTGAAAAGATAAAATAAGCTTTCCCATACATTCCTCTTCCTGGTTCCATCCTCCATGCATGATCTCAAGGCAGACTCAGTATACAGTATCTTGTTCTGCACTAACTTCAAGGTCTACCCTGTGGTCAAACTGACATCTTAATCAAATGGAGCGGTGGCAGTACGCTGTGGGCCTTTCTATTATCGGAGGACATGTCTCTCAAGTTTTGACACTGCTACAGACTATTGAAAAATAACATTGGATTCTAGTTCCTATTTTTTTAAATCTGCAGTGACTATATCTCTTCTTAAGAACCCTTATTTTTTTAATTATTGACCCTAAATTGAATTTATCCTTCTGATTCCAATTCTTGAAAAGTAGTTTCACAGCAGCTTGTGGTCTAGCTTACTAATAGACTTCTCTGAGCCACTGCAGTCCCTGTTTAGAATGCTCCATTACACGGAGGTGGCTCTTATGAAAATGATGAATTATCTTCTGCTTGCATTGGACTCTGATACTACCACAGTGCTACTGTTGTTAGGTATTCGTGCTGTGTTTCACACGGTCAGTCATTGTATATTACGTGAAAGCTGTTTGGGTATTACTGGCCAGGGTCTCTGTTGGCCAGGGTCACATTTATCTAGTCATTCAAGTTGTGTCTTGTATTTCAGAACTTATTCCCGTAAAATATGGGGTACCACAGGGCTCCGTATTAGGCTCTCTGATATTCTCTGTCTACATAGCACCTCTTGGACAGATATTGCAACGCCATAGTATTAGTTTTCATTGCTATGCTGATGACACTCAGTTTTACATGCCAGTACATGCAGGTAATCTCTTTTACACTAGGACTTTAGAGGATTCTATGGCTTCAGTGATGATGGATTGGATGGCCAGTGATTTTCTGCTCTGACAAAACTAAGATGATGGTCATTGGTCCAGCAAGACACAGACACCATTTTGATCAGCTGAAGTTAATGTTGGATCCATGTGTCATTTGTGATTGTGATTATAAAAAAAAGGTCTTTGGGTGATCTTTGATCCCACACTGTCATTTGACCTACACATTAGAGAAATTACAAAGAATGCTTTATTTCAAAGCTACTGAATTTCATTATTCACCAGTAAATAGTGAGTGTTTGCAGGCTGCTCACAGTTAAGAAATTGTAAAAAAATCAACCCGTGACACAGCCATTAGTGTCTTTTTCTCCAGAAGCCAAACTATACAGCATGTCTCATGTGAATCAGATATTTGGTCTCCTGTGTCACCTTACATTCTCACCACAAGTTAACAGTCCATTGTTTCACTTGGAAACAGACTGGTTCTCATCTTTCTAGGTGGATCATGGGCCAATTGATATGAACCAAGTGGTGTACTTATGAAAGTACACCATTCATTTTTTGTTCAGCCATCCTACAAAGGGTAATCATTTTGGCTGTATCTGTATTTTTTTTTTTTCATTGTGCCAAAGTCATGACTGTGGGTGAGGGTTATAATGTCATTTGATTGGTAAATTGGGATTTGTGTACAGTATTGTCATAAACACACTCCTGCTAACACTGCTCCAATTCATTTATCAATATGTCTCTGTTTTGTCATCCATTTCCCAAGATCCTTGAAGTCCATCACTGTGGAAAGAATTCACAACTTGTAGGGAGCAATCCAAAAATTTCTGTCAGCGTATAATCACTAATATTTTATAGACCAAGGGATGAATGTACACTGTTTGGCCATGAATGCAGTAAGGGTTACTCTCAGGTGAGCTCACACTCACTTTTAGTTCATTTTCAATTTATTTCATTTATATAGTACCAAATCACAACAAAGTAAGGTCACAAGTAAGGTCTAACCTTACCTACCCTCAGAGTAACAGTGGTAAGGAAAAACTCCCTCTGAGGAAGAAACCTCAAGCAGACCAGACTCAAAAGGGTGACCCTCTGCTTGGGCCATGCTACAGACACAATTTACAAAACAATTCACAAAACGAACATCCAGGAAATGTTGCCGGTGCACAAGACAGGAGGGTTACAGAAACAGACACCACATCCATCTCTGGATGGAGCCACACCTCAGAGAGAAAAAAACAGAAACTATGTAAGCTCCTTTTCCTACTCTTTCTTAATACATTCTGATTCAACCACTACTAGGTGCTGTTGTTTGCTCATCTCTTATTTCTATGTGTAAATGAAAATAAATAAATAAATAGTAAATGTGTTGTACAAATGAGAACATTAATATTCAGGCTGAGTGCTGTGATGATGTGACATCCCATTATTTACTGGGGGAGGGCACAACCTGAGGCAGCGAGGTCTCACTCTCTTTCTCTCTCACTCACACACACACACACACACACACACACACACACACACACACACACACACACACACACACACACACACACACACACACACACACACACGTTGAGACATCGAGAGAATAACAGTCTAGCATCCTTTTTTTTTTTTTTTTTTTTTTTTTGCAAGAGCAGCCATTAGTGTCATCTCTGAATCACTTACTGTCACAGCATACACACAGACACATTCTCACTTTGGATGCTGCGTAATCTATCCTTTGAACTTCTGCTTCTGTATTTTCATTTTTTTTTTATTTTCTCCTCTCTTGCTACTGGTGAATCCCTGACATTACAGAGAGGGGTCTTGTTTGGCCCCCCATGGCTGCCTGTCAGCTTGAAGACAGTAGGGACCAAACCACATTTGCCTTTCTAAAGAGGCAGCACTGCTTTTCCTGTCTTTTTTCATTTTCTTTTCTACATCTTTACATTGTTTTCTGTTATTTTGTGCTTGTAGGTTAGTTACAGAAGGCCCAATACAATATATATTCAGGTGTATTTGGAAATTATCAGGGCTCCAGACTAACGTTGTAGGAGCATTGTAGCCTCTGACTGAAAATATTAGAAACACAAGTGGAAAATTTAGGGGTGTAAACCATAAACTGTCCTGCAGTGTAATTATTCTGATTTTTGTCTCACTTTAATGGCATTACTAATAAATGCTTTGGTAACATTATTTTCTTGTGACCACAGTTCATATATTCAAATATTTACAGGAGGAAAAACAATAATGTGGAAAATAACTTGGAATTTATTTATTTATTGTTGCCATTCATTTTAAATTCTTAAGTCTGTATTATTTGTTGTTATTAGTTTTATTGTTATATATTGTTGTTTTAAAATTTATTTTATTTATTTATTTTTTAACGGACTGCTCAAATGAAATTGTCACTTGTGGGATTAATAAAGTTGTTGATTGATTGATTGATTGATAAACACTAGTACTGAGGTATTGAGCATTCTCCTTATATATCTGGTCCTCAGTTGCAGTTATTATTGAAATGAACCACCAAAGTTAGAAAATATTCATATTTCTAAACAGTTACATATTTGAACCTAAGCTGTTTGAAATTTTAAGAAAAATTCCTGGTCCTTTAACAAGTTATGAAACAATGGCTTTAATAAAGACTAGGGTTTTTTTCAGCACTCATATAAAATATGCCGATATGATCCGATATGATACAGATACTGAGATACTGGAACATTCACTTTTTCCCCATTAACTCCTGCTGTTTCTGTTGTGTAACAGCACAGAAAAGTGGTGCATCCTTTTTTTGGGCTATCACAAGCAGCACTTTATACACATGAAATGAACAGACCAGCTGTGAAACTGCCTGAATGAAGACACCATGTTGCTAAGGTTTGCATCAGCAATGGCATTTGCTCTGGTTCATTCCATAGTAGATTGGAGATGTGAGTGAACTATTATGTTCACTTTTGCTCAGCACAAAACCTTTCATTTTAAAAATGTGTTTTATACATGTTAGGGGGAAATAATCCTTATGGGTTAAACATGAGGACTGAGGTGCTCTAAATACCAGTCGTGTTCTCTCATGTATCCAAATTCATCATTTCTTTATGTCACAATGATTTAATGTTCATCTTTATGAAGGGTCAAAGTGATCAAAATTAATTGAAATATTGAATGCGGTAAATATGAACGCAGTAAAACATAGATTGTGGTAAACATGAAAGCAAGGTAAAGGGTAAAACTGGACTTGATAAAAATTGAAGGTGTGAAGTACTAAACATGAAAATGAGTGACGTAAAAAACAGCATCTAATTAATATTGCCCCTTTGAAAATTAGAATCCTTAAATTTGGATGCCATTAAAATCACATTATGGTAAATATTAATCTTATAAATATTATGTCTTAAATATAACAGCGGAAATTTGTAGTCCAGAGCCACTGCACATATCACTGACCGCGGGGTGGCGCCATTGGGAGTCGCAGGCGAAGAGCGCCCAAATCTAAAAGCGCTTTACTTCACAAAAGTAGCACTACTCTACTTGGCTTTATTGCTTTTCCATTAGGGTTAGTACCTGGTACCGAGTGCTTTTTTTAGTAACTGCTCAGGAGCGGTTCCAAGCGAGCCGAGCCGATGCTAAAATGTGGCGTCAACAGGCTGCCGGCCACTGATCAGTGAGAGAATGTCGTCACTTGACGAGTCATGAGCGTGCGCCGTCTGAGACGAGAATCAAACCCACCATTTTTAAATAGTCACAGCGGCGTTACAGAAACCGGGTTTTCCTTTCGTTTCATGGCGAGGTTGTTTTTTTTTTTTACTCACACTGGTCCGTGGATGAGTTGCGGACGTTTGTGTTTGGTGGCGGAGGAGAGAGTACAGAGAGGTGGATGAAGCGACCCGAAATGAGAAAATCTCCCACTCTTTGGCCGTGCCCGGCTCACCGGACATTACAGCAACGCAGAGAACAGCTGAAAAAGTTTAAAGGTGATAGAGAGAGGTTGAATGGGGCATTAATCCTTGTTCTGTGATGTGATATGTAGCCCCCAAAAAATTGGTTGGGTCTGTAATGGCTCAGAACTTTCCTAAAAGGCTCTCTGAAACAGCTATGTTACTATGCTGGGTTTAGAATGCCTTGTTTGCCTTTAATGGCGTCGTTTCGGAGCTTATTTGGCAACCTCATTATGAAATGCAAGTAGGTGGCGCTGATCGGTTGCCGTTGTTTGATTGGCTGCCCTTGCTCTCACTGAAAAGAAAGCATTATTTATTTATTTTCATTGCTTTTATATTTCTGTTGTGTTCTATTTCAGGTTTTTTTGCCTCTTTCTCTAAAATTGTATATAATAATCATTACATTATTAATATATAAACAAAAATAAATTTAAGAAATATTACAATTTGAAAACAAATGCACCCGAACGTGATGACAGCTGCAGTGCTAACTTTTAACATTGTTTTTAAGTTATAAAATACATCTATCAACTGTTTCAGAAGAACATGACAGGTCGGTTTAACATAGAAAAGGTAAATAATACTCACAGACGTATGCTCTTTAGGGTTTTAGCAGGAGAAATTAAGCAAAAGAAAGAATAATCGAAGCATTGCTTCAATCTGCGAAGCACTGCTTCGATTGGTTCAAGGTTCAAAGCAAAGCCGCGCTGCAGAAAAGTTGTTTACGGACCCGCTGCAGGGTCTGTAATCAATACAGAAATGATAATTTTCCTGACAAACACCCCCCAAAACAACGGCCACTCTGAAGGACCGATAACATAATCGTTAAGCACAAAGCTTATTGATGTCGGTGGATCGAGTCATTTCTTAACGATACCCAAAAGGAACTGGTTCTCGATACACATCCCTAGCTGCTAAGGGGTTAGCTCATTCCCTTTAGAGGAACAAACCAGAGCTAACGTGCCATTCTAACGTGCAATTCGTACAACAGGAATATGGCGTAACACAAATTTAAAACAAAAGAAAATGTGATACTTACAGGCTGTACTGATTGCTGGGGTTGATTTTGTCGCAGAGCAAGGTTTGTGAAACAGTCCTCCGTGAAATGCGCAGAGCAAAGAAATAGTCGGCGGTTGTATGTACTGGGGATGCGGTTAAAAATGAATCAAAGCCAGTGATCGCGTACATTGCTTTCTGTGGGAAGATCGTAGTCCGCTAAAACAGCCTGAGAAAGCACACCTGTAGCTCGCCATTGCTTCTCTTCGAGTGTTACGAATGGGTGGGCACAACCTGATGAATAATTAATTTTGAAGGGGCGTGTGTGAAAGGGGGTGAGTGTGGGTGTGTGTGTGTGGGGGCTGTTGGTGAAAAAGTGACGTAAGTTTTCTCTCAAAAACGGATTGGCCTGTTTTCTAGGGGCAATTCAAAAAAGGAGAAATACTTGAAACAGAGGTTCTGAAACTTGCTGGCACTTCATGTGTATTCCCCACAGCGGGGAGACTCTGAACTAACACCAAAAACATGAAAAAGATGATTTTGATTCTCTATCCCCTTTAAAAGTGATTACAGGACCACAACGACCGGAGTAGGTCGGACTGTAAGGGCTGGAAACGGTTCGACCGAAGGAACGCTGTTTAGGGACACGGCTTTGTTGGAAGCGACGGATGTGTTTTTGTGACTTTGTCTGTAGTCTGCTTGAAAGCACCGTTTAACGTTACTTATCCCATTAGTGGGAAGCACACTTTAACAAACGAAGAGTCTAAACTTGTGTTAAAGTAACATCGTTGTCTCGTGTATGCAGACACAGTGAGCTAGCTAACTCTGTGCTCCGCTTTAAAGTATTAACTTCTGACAGAAAAACACCTAAAGTCAGCATGACAACAAACGTTTACGTCTAATTTAGTGCCATTACTGTATTTTTAACATGTCGTGATTTTGTGTTTTTGTTGAAGAATCCAGTTCCATAAGCGAGGAGGTGTGTGTCCTGCGCCCCCACCCCAGGACTATAGACACATGGAACTTTTGTATAGTTTGTGTTGCACAGATGTATTTATTTATTTTTAGTATTTGCTCTTCTTTTAGTTGCAGTAAACAATTTGACCTATGTGATTGTATCATAATTTGTCATTTCTGGTTGAGTCAACAGTAAAAAACATTTTGTCTTTGATGTTTTGGTGGTTCATTTCTAAGAATTTTAATTTGGGATTTGCTACTCCAGAAGACACTGCACATTACACCTGGCTAAATCTTTACAAAGATGCTGGAATAATCATGTCTAAACTGAGATTTTAGCAAATGGTATTCAACATGAAAAGGTTTAGTCACTTCAGTGATAGCACCATTACATCAAGGAATTCTGGTTGTACGAGGTTTAGGGTTTGATGTGATGTAACATTTTACCACAAACTATTGTACTGTGGTGTATAATTCTGCTGGATGACTGTTTACTTCCATTTACATTTATGACCCCATTAAATGTAAAACTTATTTTACTACTGGATTTTGCTTAAACGGCTTTTCATACTGTTAAATCAGTAAACCTTGGTAACTTTTACAAATCAAATTGATGTTACACAAAAGTGGAGACATTTTAGCAAAAAGTACAAAAGTTTATTCAAAATTCACAGTGAAACATAACCGGCGTATAACATGTAGGCAAATGATGACAGGTATCCCATTCCATGGCATGAACTTTTGCAGCGGTGTCTCTGAGAAAACCATCTGAAACACACACATACAGCATACATATTTTAATTAGTGCTGTCAGGTTATTAAAAAAAATAATGTAATTGATTACAGGGTTTGTGATTAATCAAAATTAATCATTTAATTGCAGGTATATTTAAAAAAAATCTGTGTGTGTTTGGGGCATTTAATAAACTGGTAAATGGTGTGGGTTATTTCAGTTACACATCAAGCAGGTATTAAGCTGAAAATCTTAAATTGGGAGAAGTGTCTAACTGTAATTTGGATGGGTTAAATGCAGACAAATTTCATTGTATTTATGTGTACAATGACAATAAAAGGCTGTATTATAAAGAATGACTATGAAAACAGAATTGTGGGAGTTTGGAAGCTGATTCTTTCTGCACAATATGACGCCTTTTAATAATTATCTTATGAGATTTCATATTTAAATGTGTTCATTGAACATTAAAATCTGGATGAAAAACAAATCAAACCTTTTTAATGCGTTTTAACCTGTTTGAGTTCAGTGACGACGTTAATTAACGGTCCTTAAAACCAAATTAACATTTTGTGCATGAACGTCAGTAAATGCACAAACTCCCACGTTGGATTTTTAACAATAAGTTATCAAAGCAAGTTACTTCAGTGTAAAAAGTATTGACATCTAATACATTTATTGCGCTCAGAAACGTGTCTTCATTTACAGACCAAGTCACTGACGTCTAGACAAAATGGAGCAAAGTGTGATAGGTGCTGTAATTAATTAATCTAAATTAACACTTTATTTTGACAACAAATTTAATACTTAATAGTGACATCCTGCAGTTATTACTTATTTATGAGCTAAAGATTAGCTTACCATCATGCTTTGTCTCTTTGTTTCTAGCAGCTCGTATCTTCTCGTCTTCATATTGTTGCATGAATTCCCAAAGTCTTCTGTACTTCTCAAGCGTGTTTCGTCTTGTCGCCAGCAACTTTCTCTTAAAAACTCACAGAGCAGCAAACACACGGAGTCCGCCATTGTTTGTTTGTGTCGCGTATAAAACGATGTCACTGCAGTTTGCTCTGCTGACCCCGCCCACATTGAGGAGGTACTATTTGTAGTGGAAAAGGACGCGGCTGGAACCAAACCGAGTAGTGCTACTTTTGTGAAGTAAAGCGCTTTTAGATTTGGGCGCTCTTCGCCTGCGACTCCCAATGGCGCCACTCCGCGGTCAGTGACATGCGCAGTGGCTCTGGACTACAAATTTCCGCTGTCGCAACAGTGGGTGCTGCCGTATTCCGATCCACTGGAAGTGAGCAAAATTGCACAGTTGACGCGGTGAATGATAAAATTGAAGTGTGTAAAGTGGAGCTGCTAAAATTGAGGCATTGAATGAAAACATTCAACATTAAATCGAGTACAGCAAATGATACATTTGAAGTGGGTAAAGTAGAGGTACTAAAATCGAGGCAGTGAATTAAATTAGCCAATGTTATATTATATTTACCCTTTTGATTTTTTAACCACATTCAGTATTTACTGCTTTCACTTTTAACCACATTCAAAGTTTTACTGCTTTCATTTTTACCACATTCAATATTTCAATTAATTTTGATCACTTTGACCCTTCATACATCTTAACTTGCAGATATTTATATGAAGTCCCCATATTTTTATTTGTAAACCTCACCCCTGCCCATTCGCCATGTGATGTGGAGTTGCATCAGGAAAGGCATACGGCATAAAACATGTGCCAATTCAACATGCAAATCCACCTCGGATTTGCTGTGGTGACCCTGAGTGGAAAAAAAGAGAGAACCCAAACGGATTTACTTATTATATGAGAGTTTGATGGTTTTCAGTTTGTGTTTGAATCGAGAGAGAAGTAACAGTTACGAAGCAGACGGCTCCACTCGTTGAGCACCCCTGCTCCCTCTCTAAGGAGTACGGGAGTTATGTTTAAAACATCACTCAGACCAAGACAGGTTCAGCTAGAGTTAAACGCTTTGATCAGCGCTCTCTTTGTGTCATGTGTCTGACCCGTGTATGTTAACCTGGGCTTTTTAAGACTGGATACTGATCAGTATGAGGACTCAATAGTCCTGCAGACAGAGCTCTCCTCCCCTTCAGGCTGGTGCGTCTGCTCGGGGCACTTTTTCCTGACTGGTCCCTGGGTGCTCCTCAAACTGACATAAACCTTGTGTATTTGCACAGACACACACTCAAACCATAGTACATGCACACATGCTGAGTGACTGATACGTGCATGCGCATAAGCAAGCGGGCATCTGTAATACTAAGACAAATGTGCTGAATCTGGCACACAAACAGTCAGACAGGTGAGCACAGCATGGCCCTAGGCAGGAAAATAAGGTGCTTAGAAAGGCCCAGAAAGAGTGCATATAAGGTGAACGCAAGGTAGTACAGGAGAGTAAGGTTAGGATCCTGGATTCAGACTGTGAGCATGTGTACACTTTGTGTCACTTATGGTTTATTTGCTCATTAATTTGTGATCTGGTATGTTAAGTATTCACTATTCATAATTCTTCCAAGATCATTGCTTTTCTCTTGTCTTTTCTTCAGTTGTACAGCGTTTGGAACATCATTCTTGGTCATAGTTTTTAAGTCATTAGGCCATGATCCAGTTTGATGGAGGCGCATTCTCTTGCTGCAGACTTTTTTTTTAATTCTTGGCCTAGATCAGGCCTGCCACTAGTGGATGTGGAGTAGGGGTGGTGCTGTTGTTATTGGTGGGTGTATTTTGTGTGTTTGTGTGTGTGCTGCACAGTTGCAGAGCCCCATTGAAGTTGACTCCTGTCAAGCTTGCAGCTGTGCACTCAAACAAGTTTGACCATGCGTTTAAACACTGCTCTAAGATTTCCTGTTCGTGTGGGGTGAGTAGAAGTGTCAGTGTGTCTGTATGTGTGGGACTGGCAGAATCAATGGTATAAGTAGTTAAGAGGGGCCAAAATATAGGATGGCTAACTGCTGGCAGCAGAGATGAAGAGCGAGTGAGGTTTGGTTAAAATTGTGCGGTAACACTCGAGCTTCCATTTGGACCCTATTGCGGAAATCATTTTTCTTGTAGTTCCTTGACTGGCCACTTGAGACTGATTGATCCGCCCTGCCTTCACTCCGCATGCATCATTTCTTACCACAGCAGCGTAATTTCTGAGTGTCACCAGCGGTACACCAATTATCACCTCGTTTCTGCTTAAAACGCCACTCCAGTTATCATCTATCTCAGCAACAGATATCTGAAGCTTTTGCACAACAGTCATTTCTTCATAAAATCAGCATTATTTCATAATAAAAGACAGGGGCCCAATGAGAGTGTCACAGCAGCACGTCTGAGACAGAGTCTCTTCATCCAAAGTGATCAAATGGATTAATGGGATTATTAATCATCAGATGATAAAGGTAAAACCTCTTAAATCATTCCAAAGTCAGTTTTAAGCAGAAACGAGGCCGTTTTAAGCAGAAACTCTGCAAAATTCTGTGACACTTTGAAATGACCGACGCGCTCACAGCTCATTTAGCCACGGCGCACTGATCGCTTCTGCCGCTTTTTATGATGAAATAATGCTGAATTTATGTGGAAATGATTGTTGTACAAAAGCTTTAGATATCTGTCGCTGAGATAGATGATGACTGGACTGCAGTTTTAAGCAGAAATGAGGTTTTAATCTGTGAACTGCGGCTAATGACGTATGAGCAGATGTAAAAGGTGGACCGATTTTTAGGGGGGACCTTTCGGTCGGTGACACTGCCAGCCTTCAGACACAACTAAGCTTGAGGCTGCCATTTTTTTGTTTTGTTTAAATCAAGCTACACTGGAATCAAATATGGCAATAATATAGCAATAGGACACACAGACATACCAGCACAGAGAGATAGAAAACGGGTGAAATCGGTGAGATTGGAAACAGGTGTGAGGGCTAAGGAAGAAAGCAAATGAAAAGAGATGAGAAGACAATGCCTGCATCCCAGTTCAGGGTTTGCATACTTCTAAGGGCTGTGTCCCATGAAAACCTTCATGTTTTAGCCCTTCAGACAAAGTGGAAGCTAAACACATCATTCTGAAAAGAGATGATCTAGCTCATACACCATTTTGCCATTGCATCATTGGCTTTTTCTGACCTTACTTACTCCCTTTCGCCTGGCAACCTTGACAGCTGCACACGACAAGCTAGCATAGTGGGTGTAACCAGTAGTTTAGGAATACTTTTTCAATACATATTCATACATTAAATAAACATTACTTATTTACAATTGTACATATGGAGCCCAAAAGTATCTGTCTTTTTTTTCTTTTTTATTTACCAACTGTTTTGTCTTTTGTGGGGGGCATCATGCAGTAACTGTTTGGGTCATGAACGATGCACCTAATGTGCCCTTCACTTTCAGGGGAAAGAAGTTTGCACATGTCTGTGTCTTTACAGGTTTTACGAGGAGCCTTTCAAATGAGACAACTTCGTTGTTCCACTTAAACAGCTGACTATTGCAGTACTATTGCCTTAGAAGCATCCAGCCGCTGTACTGGGAAACACTGTTAACGTAAAAGAAGATGTGAACATAAATTGGCAACAACAAAATTTAAACCAGAACTGTGCATAATGAGAAATTAAACCAGAACGGTACACACTTAAGAACTGTTCACACAAGAGGAACAAAACAGTAGAGAATAATAAATGCCAAATATCGGGCCATGCTGAAGCACAAAATGGACGAAATGGAGCAAAATGGGGTACTGATAAACATGAAATGGGGGTAAAATGTAACAAAATGGAGCAAGTGAACCAGAATGACTAAAAATAAGTACTTTTATTTAGTTGTTTGGCTTTTGTTTTTTGTGTGATGCACTCAGTACATATAGTAGGGGCAGGTCCGCCATCTGGCATTCAAGAGATGAAACTTCAGTCAATGGGTCAGTCTGCTCCATTTTAAGTTTTACCCCCATTTCGTTATCAGGCCCCATTTCGCTAAAAAAAATTAAAGTACTTAATTGAATCATATTTGGAGTCAGTCTGCTCCATTTCATTATTTTCAGTCCCCATTTCAATTCATTTTGCTTAAAAATCATTAAGTAAAATAATTAAATATAAATATTTAATTAAGTCATATTTAATCATAATTGGAGCTCGTTCTAGGTCAGTCTGTTCCATTTTGTTATATTTTACCCCCATTTCATGATTATCAGGCTCCATTTCGCTCCATTTCATATTTTAGTATAGCTGCCATATATCACCAACAAACTAAATACACTGAGGAATTATAAACACAAAAGAAACTATAGATGGAGGAATAATAATAATAATAATATCACAAAATTCAGCAACGAAAACACCAGGGTGAATGAAATGAAATAATTAAAAACTGTAATGATTAAAACCCAAGACAAGAACAAAACACCAGGACCAATAAGAGCATGAGGTATGCACGGTTTCATCACATATTATTCCTTCATAAATAGTACTTAATGTGTGTGGGAGACAAAAGCGTTTGTGTGTTTTTTGTGTGTATACACCATTTATAAATGAGGCCCCTGGGGACAGAACGATATGAAGGGGGATGTGGTGTTGCTATGGGTGATGGACAGGTGGTTAGTGGCTGGCAAGATCAGCAGGTTGGCGTTGGCGCATGTTTGATGGAAGGTCTGTGTGATCCCTCTGGTGTGACAAAACTTCTTAGAAATTTGGAGGAAATGCATCTTTTGTGCTTTTGTGCTCTAGAAGTTCAATTAAAACAGAAATGGGATGGGGGTCGGCTGATTTGTCACTTGGGAGTGTAGCTGTGATGCTGAGACAGCGAATGGAGATTTGACTGTGTGAGGTTTCTTTGAGAGAGCCGAAGTCTGGGCAACATCAGTTGTCCAGTGCTGAAAAAGAACAGTTTTGTGTGGCAACATTGATGAGTTTGAGCATGCAAATGTTTGTTCCATGAGTTTCTTTGTGTGTGTATAAGTGAGCGTGTGTGTGTGTGTGTGTGTTAATGTGACTTTTTGCCACTGCAAGATTTAAATGATAATGGCTCCATTGACCCTGAGAATTACTGCATTTGCTGGTGTGCAGTTTTGGGTTGGAGGAAGAACAGGGGCAGCGAGTGAAATCAGCGTGCGTGTGTGTTTTGTGTGCGCTCACCCATGCAGACTTTTTTGTTCTACCCGCTTTGTCCTCACACCCTGTGCAAATGGACTGAATGAGGAGATTGGAGTTTAACTTTTTGTCTGCGAGTGTTATTTTGGTGAAATGTGTTTTCCTGTTTTGATTGTGTGCAGTCTTAAAGGGACACACGCACACTCGCATGCACATTCTCGCTATCAGACACACACACACACACACACACACACACACACACACACACACACACACACACACACACACACACACACACACACACACACACACACACACACACACACACAAAACCAGCTAGCTCTGTGCCAGAATAACGTTCATGAAATGTTGATCTAGTCTTTTAAAAATGCTGTTTGCTGATGTACCTGTGTACATATATTGATTGGTGTGTGTATATACAGTGTGAATACCTTCCTTCAGAGTCGCATCAAGTCCAAGGTCAGTGAATTTGTTTTTTTCAGTGTACTGTCTTTCTGCCAATTTCTCTCCTACATGGGCAGCTTCCTCCTCTTCTCTTTTCCTCATTTGACCTTTTGCTCGCTGTCTTTGCTGCTTATCTCTCTATCTTTTTATCCTTTGGTTTCTATGGTTTTCCATGAGCTTGTCTCTGCAGGATAGTGCCCTTTCTTTGGGCATTGCTTTCCTTTATCTTAGCCATGGTTTTTCTTCACTGTCCATTCTTTTTTGACCTCTGTTTCTCCTTACTATTTTCCTTTCTCGCACTTTTCCATCTCCGTCAAGCTCCCTCCGCCTTTGTTTCTTCCTCTCTCATTCTTTCTTTTTCCTCTTGGTTTCATTGCCTCTCCCTTTTTGTTGGCCCCAATGTATTGTCCTGGTTAATCTGGCCTTCTCTCCAGTGGTGCCCTGGTGTCCAAGTGATGCATTAATCCAGGTTGCCTGAACCCATTGTGTATGCGACACACCCTACACAGTTCTTAGACACACACAATCTCATACTTGTGATGACGTGTCATGATATTCAAAATAAAGAGAACTAATAAATTATGTCAAATCCGCCTCATACAAAATATTTTTCTTTTGCTAATGTAAACCGGTTATCAGGTGAACATGCTCTAGAGCAGCCAGTGTACAACTGGCCATGACTGAAGCATGATTCTCCTTGGCTCAGCACAACTACTTTTATTTTTTGCCCTTGAGATTTTGTTACTGCAAAATAGATCCTGACAAACTGCAATCTTTTTAGCTGAAAGGACAACACTGTATCTGTTGGGCATACAAGTACAAATGCATTCATACTCTCACTCATAGTCAATTATAGTTTCCAACTTATCTAACCTGCATGTCTTTGGAAGTGGGTGGAAGCTGGGGTACCCAGAAGTAACATGCACAAACATAGAAAGAACATACAAACACCACACACAAGGGGCCAGGAGGAAGTGATCCCATAACATTGTGTGTGTGAGGCAACAGTGCTAACCACTAAGCGATTGAGCTGCTCAAATCTTGCTGAATGTGGAGAAAATGATGAATTTATCTGGGTCTCAAGTTGTCCGTCCTGTCCGTCCAAATGTGACCCCCTCCATGATTCAGTCAGAGTAAGTAAGGCATTATTAAGCAAACCTTTGGGTATCTAGAGTGTGTCAGTAAATAGTGATTCCATAAAAAAAAAAAAAAAAAAAAAACTGATGACAGATTCAATTACATACATTTGAATTTACAAATGAATAGGATATCCTGCAAGACTCAACATGTACAGGCTGGTATCCATGAATGACACTTAAAGGTTTGGGTGATGGCCCCTGTGTTCCACACAGCCAGGTCGTCTATTTTGAATTTATAGGCATCAGAATGCTAATGAAGCCTAAGCGACTACATATTTCAAGATCAGGGAGGCATCGCCAACTGCTGTTTTCACACCCATCCATGTTTTTGTTAAACATAACAGCACTGCTTCTGATTTATAGAGCCACCAGAACAGTTTATCTACAGACCACGTGACTCCCCAGCATCCTGACATCTCATGAAGACTAGGTGGCATTTCCCACAAAGTACACCCACCTCAAGATCAAATAAACACCTACATAAATCATGGCTGCATAGCAGCAACCCTTGGACGTGGTAACCCAGGGAGAAATGCAGAATTCATTGTCCATAGTCTTGATTAAAGCCAGACTGTATTCTGGCAACTGTGTGCGTGTGCATGTGTGCATGCCAGTTGTCCACAACATATGGACAATTGGTACCCAAGTGGAAAACAATTTACTATGCTTGAAATAACCACACCCATCAGACCCCGACACCCACTTACCCACCCACACATGCTTCCTTTGTGTTGTCGCTCAACACATCACAGTCCAACAAAAGCCAGTTGCTTTTCCTGATGTTATTAAATGTCATCTCTCATTCTTAAATGCAGCTGTCACTGACAATAAATAAAGCCTTAATTTTAATTCTCAGCCTTTTGGAATCACCAAGATAAAATAATCTTCTTGTGATTTATCAACTTAGTTATGCTTCTCCGTGATCTGTGACCTGTGGGTTGCTTAATGCATATACCTCAGTGTAATCAGATTTGAGATTATCACAATAAAATTGTCATTTCCTCCAGGCAGGTTTGATTCAGCTTGCTTTGTCTGCATCCTGTGATCATTTTCTGTTTAAAAACATGCATCTAATAGTCTCCTTGATTTGGATTATAAATGTCTAGTCTGATAAATGATGTTAAAGGTCATGCAGACCAGACACTCCAGGCTTTGATGTTTGATCAGTCATAAATTTCCACATTCTGTGATGTTCTCATTTAGTCTCCGGGGTATTTAGAAATTTATTTAACTTATATTATTTGCCACAGTGATTAATTTTCCTGGGAGGTAGATCTGACATAGTGGATGGGTTTTATGTGTATTTCTAAAAGACACTTTGCCCTTGAACAGGCTTATTGTTGCAACTGGAACATTGTACACTCTCCAGCAGTCCTCTTGCTGCACATACACACAGCTTCACGCACACACAAACCATGTCCCCATTATCACCAGCTTTTCCCCACTCATTTTCTTCTTTCCCCCCTCATCTTTCCCAGCTTAGCAGATGATGGGGAAGGTGTGAGATGGTGGATGGTGCTGAAAGAGGGCTACTAAACTGGCTTCATTTTTTTTTTAACAGGACATAAATCAACACACAAGTCTACACAAGTCCACACAAGTCGCAGGTTTATTCTCATCATGTTTCCTCTTTTAGCAGACAGAAAGCTTTAGAAGACCAGGAGCAGACAGAAGCTAGAGAAGACCAGCGATGGAGCTTATCTCTCTATCTGGTGAAAGACTAATTGATAGGAAAGCCTGCTGCCTTCTATCTACACATGATTAGTGTGAAATATCATTTTAGTTTTAATATTTAGTGGGGTTTGGAGGAAAAAAAAATGATAATAACAATGCCATGATGCTTACTTTTACAATGTGACAATCAATATTTAAGGTCCATAATCAATATAATTAAAATTCAGTTACTTATGGAAGAGGTGAAAAGAATGTATTGCTGCTTTCATTCAGCAGATGAATGTAGACATTGATCTGAGTATTAAGTGATGTCGCCTTCATTTCTAACAGGCACAACGTGGGGAGGCTGTGGGAAATTTCCCTGGAGATTGAACAAATTGAACACAGGTGAATATGTACTTAAAGGAGTGCCAGCCGGAGAGTGCAAAAATTAAGGATAGTGCAAGTCTTGAGTTGTACAGTAGTGTTCAGAATAATAGTAGTGCTTTGTGACTAAAAAGATTAATCCAGGTTTTGAGTATATTTCTTATTGTTACATGGGAAACAAGGTACCAATAGATTCAGTAGATTCTCACAAATCCAACAAGACCAAGCATTCATGATATGCACACTCTTAGGGCTATGAAATTGGGCTATAAGTAAAAAAAGTAGAAAAGGGGGTGTTCACAATAATAGTAGTGTGGCATTCAGTCAGTGAGTTTGTCAGTTTTGTGGAACAAACAGGTGTGAATCAGGTGTCCCCTATTTAAGGATGTACCCAGCACCTGTTGAACATGCTTTTCTCTTTGAAAGCCTGAGGAAAATGGGACGTCCAAGACATTGTTCAGAAGAACAGCGTAGTTTGATTAAAAAGTTGATTGGAGAGGGGAAAACATATGCAGGTGCAAAAAATTATAGGCTGTTCATCTACAATGATTTCCAATGCTGTAAAATGGACAAAAAACCAGAGACGTGTGGAAGAAAACCGAAAACAACCATCAAAATGGATAGAAGAATAACCAGAATGGCAAAGGCTCACCCACTGATCAGCTCCAGGATGATCAAAGACAGTCTGGAGTTACCTGTAAGTGCTGTGACAGTTAGAAGATGCCTGTGTGAAGCTAATTTATTTGCAAGAATCCCCCGCAAAGTCCCTCTGTTAAATAAAAGACGTGCAGAAGAGGTTACAATTTGCCAAAGAACACATCAACTGGCCTAAAGAGAAATGGAGGACTATTTTGTGGACTGATGAGAGTAAAATTGTTCTTTTTGGGTCCAAGGGCTGCAGACAGTTTGTGAGACGACCCCCAAACTTTGAATTCAAGCCACAGTTCACAGTGAAGACAGTAAAGCATGGTGGTGCAAGCATCATGATATGGGCATGTTTCTCCTACTATGGTGTTGGGCCTATATATTGCATACCAGGTATCATGGATCAGTTTTCATATGTCAAAATACTTGAAGAGGTCATGTTGCCTTATGCTGAAGAGGACATACCCTTGAAATGGGTGTTTCAGCAAGACAAGGATCCCAAGCACACTAGTAACTAAGCAAAATCATGGTTCCAAACCAACAAAATTAATGCCTGCAGATGTGAAGAAATCATGAAAAACTGTGGTTATACAACTAAATACTAGTTTAGTGATTCACAGGATTGCTAAAAAGCAGTTTGAACATAATAGTTTTGAGTTTGTAGCATCAACAGCAGATGCTACTATTATTGCGAACACGCCCTTTTCTAATAGCCCAATTTCATAGCCTTAAGAGTGTGCATATTATGAATGCTTGGTCTTGTTGGATTTGTGAGAATCTACTGGTACCTTGTTTCCCATGTAACAATACGAAATATACTCAAAACCTGGATTAATCTTTTTAGTCACATAGCATTACTATTATTCTGAACACTACTGTATGTTTAATGATAACTGCGCTGACTGCTTGCGAGTGAAACATGCTGGGAAAAGGCAGGGATTCCAGGCTCAATGTGGCTGCTTGACTCAGAGCGGCCCACTGCAGGCCTGGTGACAGTGCACAGCATGGCATCTAATTTTCATGGTGAGCACAGAAAAAAAAAAATCCAAGATAGCAAGAAGAGCTTGGCTGCCTGATGTGCTGGATGTACCAATTAATTACACAGTAAATTTTGCTGAGTAAAATATACTCTGCCAGGATAACATTTGGTCCCAGTCTAAAAAAATACACTCTGTTATAGAGTGAAATCAGATCTACAGCCTTGTAAAATCAAGTGTTTCTACTCCAATAAGAGTTTATTTTACACTGTGATAAAGTTGATATTGCACTGTGATGGAGTATATTTAACTATACTCAACAAAAATATAAACGCAACACTTTTGGTTTTGCTCCCATTTTGTATGAGATGAACTCAAAGATCTAAAACGTTTTCCTCATACACAATATCACCATTTCCCTCAAATATTGTTCACAAACCAGTCTAAATCTGTGATAGTGAGCACTTCTCCTTTGCTGAGATAATCCATCCCACCTCACAGGTGTGCCATATCAAGATGCTGATTAGACACCATGATTAGTGCACAGGTGTGCCTTAGACTGCCCACAATAAAAGGCCACTCTGAAAGGTGCAGTTTGTTTTATTGGGGGGGGGAGATACCAGTCAGTATCTGGTGTGACCACCATTTGCCTCATGCAGTGCAACACATCTCCTTCGCATAGAGTTGATCAGGTTGTCAATTGTGGCCTGTGGAATGTTGGTCCACTCCTCTTCAATGGCTGTGCGAAGTTGCAACGACGAACTGGAGTCAGGTCGAGACCCCGATGAGGACGACGAGCATGCAGATGAGCTTCCCTGAGACGGTTTCTGACAGTTTGTGCAGAAATTCTTTGGTTATGCAAACCGATTGTTTCAGCAGCTGTCCGAGTGGCTGGTCTCAGACGATCTTGGAGGTGAACATGCTGGATGTGGAGGTCCTGGGCTGGTGTGGTTACACGTGGTCTGCGGTTGTGAGGCTGGTTGGATGAACTGCCAAATTCTCTGAAACGCCTTTGGAGACGGCTTATGGTAGAGAAATGAACATTCAATACACGAGCAACAGCTCTGGTTGACATTCCTGCTGTCAGCATGCCAATTGCACGCTCCCTCAAATCTTGCGACATCTGTGGCATTGTGCTGTGTGATAAAACTGCACCTTTCAGAGTGGCCTTTTATTGTGGGCAGTCTAAGGCACACCTGTGCACTAATCATGGTGTCTAATCAGCATCTTGATATGGCACACCTGTGAGGTGGGATGGATTATCTCAGCAAAGGAGAAGTGCTCACTATCACAGATTTAGACTGGTTTGTGAACAATATTTGAGGGAAATGGTGATATTGTGTATGTGGAAAAAGTTTTAGATCTTTGAGTTCATCTCATACAAAATGGGAGCAAAACCAAAACTGTTGCGTTTATATTTTTGTTGAGTGTATATTTGGACTGTGACCAAATGTTATCCCAGCAGAGTAAATTTTACTCTGCAAAATTTACTGTGTAGACATTGCCCAATAATACTAATGCAAACTATTTTTACTGCTTTTTATGCAGCCAAATCTTGGGCCGTGAAAGATATATTGATGGGCAGTACTTTAAGAACTTTACATTTATCGCAAAATCTTTATCAGTATACCAAATTTACTCCATTAAAGGCTCCCACCCTATTAAACGGCCCCTCCCCCTGATTTTTTTTTTTTTTTTTTTTTTTGCCACATTGCATGTAGTGAAGTTGTGAATTACTGAGAGAACAGAGTAAAATGAAAATGACATAGTCCTATCTCATTGCAACACAACAAAACATAAGTAGGGCTGCAGCTATCGATTAGTAATCGAGTATTCTATCAATTATTCTGGCAATTAATCGAGTAATCGGATACTTTTGCATTTTTAAACAACATTAACCGTCCAGGGCTCTTCCTAAGCAATGGCACAATGTCACTGTGCCATCACACAGATTGTTAAATTTAGTGTATCTTTTTCTGTTTTCCTGGGTAGTTATTTATTTTTTCACATCTTTACAAGTTTTGGATCTTTCCCGGTGTCAGGAGCTCAGCCAAAGTCAGGCCAGAGTCTTGACATTTTGCTGAAATGATGAAGGTATGTGGCTTTCTGTTTTTTTGTTTTCCTCAACTAGTAAAATTTAACCATTTTTAAGTTGTTTTTTTTTTTTTTGTTTTTTTTAAAGGTTGGTGGACTGGGTTTCTGCATGACTTTTTTTTTAATCCCTTTCTCTGTGATTCAGCGGATGCATTTCAGTTGGAGGTTGAGCATGCAAGCCTCGCAGTCACTTTATTATTATTATTATTATTATTATTATTATTATTATTTAAGTGACCATGTTTGTGAAGCGTTGTGTGTTGCCCAAAAAAGCGAAAATTAAAAAAACGAAACAGTACTGTTCTGAGTAAAAGAAAGTGGGGTTATTGCTTGCCATGACTCCTTGATCCATTTGAGAAAATCCTTCGATGGGCACTTCCTCTTCCTATAGCAAGTTTTCTCAATCGGTCTGCTGAACAGTCATTCATCATACAACTCTTGCATGCGGGCTTTTATTTATTTTCCCTGTTTTATCATTAGTGTTATGATGTGTTTTTAATCTTCTATTCTTTTACTGCTGTCTTTCTTTTATGGTTGTTTTTATTGTGTTTTAAATTTTTAATTGTTTTTTATGTTGTGAAGCGCCTTGAGACGATTTTGTCGTGAATTGGCGCTATATAAATTAATAAATTTGAATTTTTGAATTTTGGGCTTTGAATGGACGGTTCCAACTTACATCATCGGGTTTTAGGCGTGATGTACAGTGTCCTGGTATCAGTGTCGTAGGTTTCCCTCACCATCTTCTTGACATTGGCAGTCAAATGGTCTCAAAATTAATCCCACACAAGTAGTCGTGTGTCCAAGTATTTCGTCCCTAGCCAATACTTGATAGTCTTCATCTGCCCATGATTTCCTCCCAGGTCCACAGTAGTACACCTGTATGCTGCTAGGGATTTTGTCCTTGTTCATAGGTCTGATCCCTGGCAACGCTACCAAGGGTGCAAACTTGATACAGTCGGCATAGGCAGCCAATGTGACTGTGAACTTTTTTTATGCCCTGTTGATATGGTTATTTCATGCTCCCTGGCTTGTGAAAGGATACTTTTCCCTGGCAGGTCGAACCAAACGGGTGTTTTGTCTATATTCGCAATCACATTGGTGTAATATTTGCATATCTTGGCTCTTGGATTGAGCCTTTCTTATTGAGTGACTGACAAGCTCAAGGATGAACACATCATCAACATGATCAGCTTTGTGAACATGTTTAAAAGCAAGTTATACCTGCTATCAAGCAAGTTGGAACAGTGTGATCTGCTGAGCTTTTCACACATGGACACAGAAATAAAGCATCAGCGCAACGACTGAGCGGATCTTGAGAGTGCACTCTATGATGATCAAGTGCAGAGCATCTTGTCAGAATTTGCCAGGTACTTTACTGATGTTGCATCCATTGAGCATGTTGTCAGTTTTCTTTGTTTTCCATTTGGGGAAAATATGTGGATTGTGTGACATCCAAAGTGGTATCACTCTTCAGTATAGCTGTGGAGAATAGCTGTGCTGTTGAGAATTAGACCCTCACACTGAAAAATTGACATTGAGCTCAAATCCAGAGCAACACCTGGCATTAATTTCCAATTCTGAAATCTAATGCAGAAAGAGAAGTACGCCAACCTCAGACAACCTGCACAGATTTTGACTGCACTTTTTGGATCATCATATTTGTGTGAGTCCGCCTTTTCACATATGAAAATCATCCACTCAAAATACAGATGCATCATGACTGACCACCTTGCGGCCTGGTTACAGCTGGCACTCAGCTTCAACTGTCTGGACTGTGAGAGACTAGCTGCCTCCTCTCAGTGCCAGAAGTCCCACTAAGGTAGGGAACAACTTTTCCAACTTGAGGCCAGTCTTAGACCTACTTGTGCTTAACTTTTGCACCATGCACATTTACTTCAGTAATGCATTATTATTGTTAAAACTAACTTTGTGCCAGAAAATTGTGTTATTATATTGGTGCACAATAAATTGTGGCTACGCTATGGCATTCGATGAGGCTTGGTAGATCTCCTTACACTGTCACCTTTAAAAGTAGATCTTGGTTCACAAAAGGTTGGGCACCCCTGGACTATGCTGTTTGCCGATGAGATTGTGATCTGCAGTGAGAGTAGAGAGCAGGTTGAGTCTAGTCTGGAAATGTGGAAAATGCTCTGGAGAGCAGAGGAATGAAAGTCAGTAGGAACAAGACTGAGTACATGTGTGTGAATGAGAGGGAGCCCAGTGGAATAGTGCAGTTACAAGGAGTAACCTGTAAGTAGTGAAAATAGATGAGTTTAAATACTTGGGGTCACCTGTCCAAGTAATGGAGAGTGTGGTAGAGAGGTGAAGAAGAGTGGAGAAAGGTGGCAGGAGTGATTTGTGACAGAAGAATAGCTGCAAGAGTGAAGGGGAAAGTTTACAAGACAGTAAGTAGTGAGACCAGCTATGTTGTACAGTTTAGAGACGTTGGCACTCACAAGACAGGAGGCAGAGCCGGAGGTGGCAGAGCTGAAGATGTTACGACTCTCTTTGGATGTGACGAGAATGGACAGGATTAGAATGAACATTTCAGAGAGACAGCTCAGGTGGGACGGTTTGGACAAAACGTCAGAGAGGTGCGACTAGGATGGTTTGGACATGTGCATAGGAGGGACTCAGGGTTTTTAGGGAGAAGGATGCTGAGGCGCCACCAGGCAGGAGGAGAAGAAGGAGACCAAAGAGGAGTTTTATGGATGTGCTGAGGGTGGACATGTAGGTGGTTGGTGTGACAGAGGAAGTTACAGAGGACAGGGTGAGATGGAAACAATTGAACTGCTTCGACTCTTATGTCGAAGTGGCAGATTTATTTTATTTTTTTCTAAATTTTATTTTATTTTTTGGGGGGATCTAGGTTCAGATTTATAGATCTGAGGTTAGATCCGTAAAGTGGGACTCAGTCTGCTTCCAAGTGAAGTCATTCCAACTCTGTGGTAATGAATATGGAATTGTATGGATTCCGAAGACCAAAATGTTTTTTACAAAGATGTGGATCATGGGAACTGTCAAGGAAGTAGTTAATATATTTTGGCAAGGTGATAGGGTAACCATGGTAACTCATGTCAGTATGTGCATCCAGGGATTTTTCCTGATCTAACAGTGTTGGATTATATTTGTGATTTATTTTGTGTATTTTCCTCTTTCCATTATAACTGACACAAACTAGCACACCGGTGTACCCTGTAATATTATTAAAGGGCATATCGCACTCCAGTCAACACCATCTTTTCAAAAATGTCAAAAATATATCAGATTATGAATCATTACTTCCAACTTTTTAACTTGTGCAAATCCTGATGTAGCTGATCATTTTTAGCCATAAAAATGACATAACCTTAGGTGCTGCTTGAAGGTTACTCCACCTGTGTTCAGCTACTGTTCACTTCATGACTTACTCCAGTACAAACAGTCAATCTGGGCTGTTATTTGACTCCAAATGTAATATGGTTTTAATATGGCTTTCATTTGGCTTTCAAATCAAATTGTATTTTGCGATCAACAAAGGTCCTTCTCCACCTATTTGTAACCTGTGGTGAACTCAGGAAAGAAAAGAGCTTTGCATACGTCTCAATAAGACAGTAATAATGATTACATATCAAAGTGGTGTCCCTGATTTCACTCCTGCTGTGTTCACATGTACAATTATTGTTCCACTGTGTGGCCCTTCACAGAAAACCAACGTGCCTTTGTCAGCCTCCAAGATGGTGGATTCAATTTCACTGATAGTGGAGCTACCGGTAGTGCTTAGCTTAGCCACTGCTTTAGCTCAGCTTAGCTAGTAACTCAAAGGGTTGGGAGCTGATTCACATCACAGCTCTCCTGTTAAAAGTGGCTACTTGTCATCACCTTTGTCTCTTGTCTGTGATCACAGAAGCGGCTTCCTCAGCAAGACTGTGTCCCGCACGTAGTATCTTAGCTTAGCAAGGCGTGACGCAAGACCACCGTGCAAACCATGTACATGGCCGGTTCCATGCTGGGAGAGGAAACATGCTTTAAGAATTTTCTCCTAGCCAAACGAAAAGAGAGGATAAAATCAGTGGTTAGATCCATCATGTTTTGAAGACTGTTCTCACGCTGTGGTGGGCTTCACTTGTGCTGTTTGTATGAGATGCACTATAAAAAAACCTCACTTACTTCCTCAAAATATTATCTTTGGAAAATCCTCTTACTTCCTCAGAATATTATCTAAGCAAATCTAGTCATGTGACTACATTAGAGCTGCCACGATTAGTCGACTAGTCACGATTATGTCGATTATCAAAATAGTTGGTGACTAATTTAATAATAGATGCCATCATTCATTTTTTTATTTAAATTTTGTTTTTGTCTCAAAACTGCTGCTGTATCATCTGCTGCTGCTGTATCATCTGCTGCCTTTCTGTCCTTGGTGCACATGGAGCAGTAGTGGTAATCTGCGTCAGCCGTGATGGCACCGGAAAAGTTATGTCCAAACAGTATCATAGCTTGTCGGCAATGAAGCTTAAAAGTTTGGGAGCATTTTAACCAAATTAAAGAGGAAAAACATGAAATGCAAAATCTGCAAGGCAGAACTTGCCTTCCATGGCAGTACAATGGTGATGGAGGGACATTTGACAGCGAAACATGTTGTGACTCATTCTGATGAAGCGAGACAGTTGTCTCTGTAAGCTAATTGGCTAGTTAGCCGCTAACATTAACATCTAAAGTGAACTACTTACTTAAGTGTAAACATTAACATTAGCGATGACTATTTCATTCGCCTTAGTACACAAATGTGTTTGCTGTAATGTTATAACAGCGATGTCATGTTTGAATAGGAAATGTGATAATGGCAATGTTTTATAACGCTACCTTACAGTGCTTAAAAAATTTGTTCCTCTTCAATGGACGATTTTATTACCAAGTAAAAGTTGAATGAACTATCATCTTAATTGTCTTTATTTTTTAGTTAGCACATACCTTATACAGTTCAAGCTTGAAGCTAATGATGGTTATATAAGAGCAGCTGCATGATGGTGTGATAAGCCGCAATTTACATATGATCCAATTACTCGACTAATTGCAAAAATAATTGGTGACTAGTCGATTATCAAAATAATCGCTTGTGGCTAGGCATGGGCCGGTATGAGATTTGGACGGTATGATAACCGTGGGCAAAAATACTGCGGTTTCTCTGTGTTATGTATAACTTTAAAATGTGCTTTAACAACATTATGGCTATTTACATATAAAGCGGGCATGATTCAGGCACACTAATTGACGTGATGTCTACCGCTACAAGCACTATAGCACTGATAACTTTAGAGAAAATACCAAAATAATAGTCTCTCTTTTAGACATGTAGCATCTGGCCCGTGTGAAACATGACTTGCTTCGGGAGAAATGTGGCTAGAATAAGGTTCGGAACGCCGGATGCTCAATACTTGGCCCAGCTTCACCAACAAAGTGCTTGAAATAGATGTATTTGTCCTTCTTGACATGTTTGTGGGAGAAATTTGGTTGGCCACAATCACGACTCAAGTCCACCGCTTGTACTTCTCAGTGGTTTCAAAGATGGGATAAAGTTTACTCCTTCCATGTAATCCTTCTTGAATCGCTCCGTGTCCGACACAGGCCATAGCTACGGTGCTTTGTTGCCACCATTTTTGGCTTGAAGGGCTATTCCGTGGAAAATAAAATGAAAAAGCCGACTTGGTCCTTGTAGATGGAGGGAAAGGTTCAGTGCAGGCTTTGCCTCCTTCAGCCATGAAGGAGAGCTAGCTAGCGTTAGCTGCCTGTTTATAAACAGAGACAGAGGTGCGCACCAGAGGGAAGGGTCGCAGCGGCGGCCTCCGCTCTGCCTGTCAAGAATTCTCATAACCTGCTCATACCCTAGGGACGGTATAACGGAAAATTTTAGTGGTTTTGATACCGTGGTTTTTTCATACCACGGTATACCGTGAAACCGGTTAGTAGCCCATGTCTAGTTGTGGCAGTCCTATTTGATAATGATGAAAGCGCAGGATAACTGGTCAGGGTTTTCCTCCATGAGCTGGTCTAGTTCTGGCGGTGAAGTGAGCAACTCCATTCCAAAAACATTGACGAGAATTTGGGAGAAAAACCAGAAGGGCATGGACCCTCAATAGCCTCAGGTAAACATCCTATCCAAACATTTTGGTGTCTGCTGCGTCTCTCCAGGTCTGCCACCTTGGATTTTAACCACTTGTTTTTGTTATGGAGTGCAGAGTACTCAGACTTGAGCTGGCCCAAATGTTGATCAAAATCATTGTGCGCAGATTTAAGACAATTAACGCATAAACCGTGGTCACGCAGTGCAGATTGGACACTAGCTTGGATGACAAACGTTCAAAAGAAGGCTTAAAGTCTGCAGGCAGTGCAGCTCTGTGGTCTTCCAGCAGAAGGCTAATCTCAGCCATAGTTGCAGGTGCAGCAAGCGACAAAGCTTCTCTGTCTCATTTGGACTTACTTTTAGACTTGGACATTTTGCAGGTGGTCAGAAAGCTGTAAATACAAAAAATACAAATAACTGGGATTCCAAATAGTGAATAGTG
>NC_047110.1:86434465-86611965 GCF_902500255.1 Thalassophryne amazonica
CCAGTCCCCTTACTTTTTCAGAAAAGAAGTCACACTTGACACCAAAGAGTGATAAAGGGCAGTCTTCTACTCGGGCTTCTAAACCAAAGACACCGCATGGTGATAGAGACAGATCCAAGATACATATGTCAAACTCTTCCGGTGCTACAAATGATAAAATCTCTTCAAAAGCAGCATTCCTTCCAGGGTCATCCAAACAAGAGGGCTCCAAGCCCTCATTTAGCCACAGATCCACCCCGTCAAGTGACCTTGGCCTAAAAAAACAGAGTGTACCTCAAGGAAGATCTGCAGCTCTTCCTGGGATGAGGCTTCCTGGAACATCTGTGTCAGCCCAGAAATCTCACCAGGGATTTCAGTCCAAGTCTGTTCAAGGTAGTTTATTGAAGCAAGGACCTTCAGATGGAGGCAATAGGCCAAGAAAGGATGAACCCCTTAGACCAGGAATTAATTCCAATATAAAATCAAGTTGCAGTGCATCAAGACCTTCGCTTGACACTTCAGTCAAGCCAGGTTGTAATCCTCAGGCAAGACCGACAGGCATGGTTCAGTCAAAACCTAATGGATCTTCACAGGCAAGAACTGTTGGGACTACTCAGCAGCGTCACTCTGGAAATGTTGGGGCACAACTTACTGGGAATGAATCTCGACAAACTGGTCGTGACTGGGTACGAACTGATGATGGAGTACGATTACCTGGACGTCCTGGTAGTGATGGGGTACAATTTCCCAGACGGCCTGGCGGTGGCGGGGGAGCATCTCCCAGACACCCTGGTGGTGGCGGGGGACCAGCTGCTGGACGGCCTGGCGGTGGCAGGGGCCAAGCTCCCGTACAGCCTGGTGGTGGTGGGAGACCAGCTGCCGGACGAATGTCTGGTGGTGGCGGAGGAGCAGCTGCTGGACAAATGTCTGGAAGTATTGGATCAGGACCCGGGAGATCCAAGTGCACTGTGGTTTCGGAGACCATTTCATCCAAGAATGTTTATGGAGCCAGACAAGGGCCAATACCACGTGAGGGCATGCAGCAGAGACCTGGTGTACCACCAAGACCAGGAATGCAAAACAGACCAATGAATAGACCACCAGGTAAGAATAAAAAATAATAGTTAAAAAAAACTTTGTGTGATATTGATCTTCAGTATAACACTGTAATAGTTCTCTTTGCAGCATTTTCCAAAGCAGTGTTAGAAATCATCTTGTATGCTTCAAGCAGCATGACTATGGAGGTATGCAGCGGGATACAGTGACGTCCACTAATTTTTTTTTTTTTTTTTTTTTGCTTTTTGAGATGCTGTTGAGGTACATTTGCACAAATATGAGGGCAGACTCTGTCTTGATGAATTAATACAGCTATTCCTGAATTTAAGAACACCCGGGCGCACATTAAAATCTGTAAATAATCTGGGCCCAACCAAAATCTTTAAATACAATTTTGATCAGTACATGAGAATATGCTAAAATGTTTCCATCTATAAAATGTTAAATGAGGTCAGAGTATTTCACATTTACCACTTCATGCAACCAGACACAAAATAAATTTAATCGCTGCATGATTTATTTATAAAGCACACACAGCGTTAAGGAGCACAGCTAATGAGCTAATTAATGTTACTACACTAGGCACAGACTGTGAATAAACTGCTTCTTAAGCCACTGAACAGGTTGTAGATTGGGTAGTGTTGATGTGTGTGTGTGTGCGCATGTAGTCCATTTTTATTCAAATGTCTGGTATTCCACTTAAAAACACTTTATGAATAAAGAACTTTTTTTTCTTCTTTCCTGCTCAATGCTATGTCTTTAGTAAGGTGAGAAGAAGATGGTTATTTGGGGCACCTCTGTTTTGCGACCAGATGACATACTGGATTTTATTTGAGCCTCTCTACAGGGTGTCTGCTAGATAGAAATTTTCTGTTTCATCATTTAAAATGAACATCTCACTCCAGTCAGTCTTATCTTTTAAATAATTATATACCAGATTATAAATAATTTGATGAAGCTGATAAAAGTAAATTCAGCCAGTTTATCAGAAAAATGCATGACAGATTAATCACCATTTTAACCATAATCATTGTGTAACCTTTGGGGACCAACTTTTAGCTATCTGAAGGTCGCTCCACTGCGGTCACTTGGTTTCATACTTGGACCTACACCAGTACATAAATCTGGGTTGCTTTATGCATTAAAAAAAAAAACCCACATCAAATATGTCTAAATAATTTTGAAACGCGCACTGTATTAGGGCTGCAGCTATAGATTATTTTTGAAATAGAGTATTCTAGCAATTATTTAATTGATTAATCGGATAAAAAGTACTTTTACATTTTTAAACATCATCAATAGTGTCCAGGGCTCTCCCTAAACAATGGCACAATGTCACTGTGCCACCACGCAGATTGTCAGATTTAGTGTATCCCTTTCTGTTTTCCTGGGTAACTATTTTTTTCACATCTTTACAAGTTTGGATCTTTCCCAGTGTCAGGAGCTCAGCACTCCCCTGACACACCACACCATAAGCACAAGCGGTCGGTGTAATCCTCAGTCAGTCAGGCTGCATGTGAACGTGAGCACAGCCTGTGAAAAACTGGGCTCTGGAGTGCAGCTTTTCCACAAAAGCCACATTCATAAATCCGCTCTGCACCCTGTCGATGAAAACTGTGATCAAATCCGCATAAAGGCAGTTTTTGAATAAATTTGATTGACTTAAGTGCATGTAGAGTGGATAGCAGCCAGAGGACCAAACCGTGTGGGTTTTTTTTTTTTTTTTTTAATACATAAATACATTGCTTCGCTTTAAATGGCAGTCTATTTCAAATAAGCGTGGACCCTCTTTCTCTTAAAAGGCTTTATTTTACTCTGAGTGTGGCATTGGGAAGTTGTAGTTTCTAGTGCTAAATTGATTAGCTTTTGGTATATGGGCATGCTCTAGTCTTCTGTTTATTTGTTTTTGTTTTTTTCTGCGGATGTTAGAGCGCCACAGACAGGCCTGGCATATCTATACCTGGCACATTTTTTACTCTGTGGTCGGCTGCAATTTTCTCCACTCTCTCCAGCAGGCATGTACAAAACCCTTCCACTTCTCCTTTAAAAAAAAGCTTGTCTGAGGGAAAACTGTAAAATAAACACCACGAGTGGTTATGAAGACCCCACACCTGTTCACCATTTTATCATATTCACCATCAAAATCCACAAGAAACATCAATTTTGAGCTACGAATAATTCCAGTTTTCTCATTCGTACAGATAATGTCACTGAAGTATAAAGTCTCACATGATGTCAACTTCTGTCAGGTTCAAATCTGTGAGTGTTTATCTCTAGCAGATAAAATAAAGCTAATTTCCACATTTGACTTAATTTTTCAAGGCATATGGCACCAAAAATAAAGCACAATCCATCAATATTTCTGTCATTTAGAATCGTCGATTCATTTGATATTTCATTTTCCAGAGATACACACTTTAGTAATTAACTATTGATTATCACATGTGGAACAGACACAGCACAGACTTATGTTTGGGAATTACTTTTGAATATGGAATGTTTCCAGAAGTAAATGACAGTGGTCCAGCTCAGTGACCTCAACTGTCATCGACCTCACCGTATGTCGCTGGTCTGACTAAAAAAAGGTGACTCAGTATAAACCAGCTCACTGCGACATTTATCAGTTACTCTTTACTACAGCCTGTATATGGACTGGACAAAGCCTGCATGATGTCTGTGGGATTTCCAACAGCAAATATGAAGCCCACAACTGAGTGTTGCCATGTTGACAGCAGCAGGTGAACTGATTCACAATAAACTCACTAATGCATGAAAGGGTGGAGCTTGGTTTGCTGTGGGTGATAAAAGAACCCTGAACACACCCCTGTCTTCGAGTCTGAACCGCTTAAGCTAACAGGCTAACCTCGGTTCTGTTTATTAAATCATATTTTTAGGGACTGCATGGTGCTTCTCCTAGTGATTTACTTTTAGTGTGGACATTAAAAGTTATGAGCCACTGATTTTCTCAGTAACCATGCATTAATGGGTCCTAAGAGAACTAGCTACCCACAGCTGCTAAAATTGCTAAGGCCGTTAGCGTACAACATTAAATACCAGGGCCTGTATCCTCAGTGCATGTCAAAGCCCTCTCAGGGTGCTCTTAACTTAGCCTAACCTATCCTGGCAAGGACTTCCAGCCTCAGAGAGACCCAAGAGGTGTTTGAGAGCAACTCTGGGCAAAGAGTTGACAGAAACCCCTATCTTAGTGAGGAGGCAGGTTTGACCTTGTTGCTAGGTATGTCTTGTAAGGGCTGTGATTCGTTGTCACAAAAAAGGAAGGGAAATAAAAATAAATGCACTCTGCATGAACATTAAAATCAACTGATCATATTACCTGAACTGCATTAAGAAATACGTAATTGTGAAAATAATTTAGTGTCAAGATGATGATGCTCAACAAAATTAAATTGGAGCGATCGCTGGCAGGTCGCTAAACCTGTAAATTTTTGTGCTGCAATGCATTATGGGAGTTTTGGGGTTTTAAATGTTATTGTGGCACATGTTAGTTTAAAAAAGCTGTTAGTGTTGTTGATTTATTGTGTTTTTGTAGTTCAATTGGTTTTGTGAGTTACGTGTCACCATGTTGTCACCATAAGTGAAAATTGTATCATGTTTGATGCCTTCCGTGTTGTTTTATCTGAAAAATAAGAGCGCCCCTAGTGGCAGAGTGCCAAAAAGGCAAAAGCCCTCGCTTGTCTTTCATTATTCCACACAGTTCACCACAAAAGGAATTGTTAAACAGCTTGAAGATGTTTGAACATCTCATTCATATGGCGATTAACTACATACTAAAAGTGTGTGTGAGTTTAGTATGTAAGTGTGTGAGTTTATTATATAAGTACATAATATAATTTAAAATTACATGGATGACACAAGAAAGTGAAAACACTTATTTCCATTGTGGTCGATTAAAAAAATAAATGAGAAAATGGAAGTAATAATAAAAATAATGTGTGAATATTATAACAACCTAAACAATTTATAAATACATTAAGACAGTAAATTAACATAAAATAATTGCATAGACCAGCCGGTAGCATGTTACTGACTCACTGTCATTCTCCATATGGAGAATGTCTCTGCTTCCTCTGTGTCTTGTCTGCTTAAGACACTCTTGGGCTTCTTAAAAGTCCTCCTCACTACTCTTACCAGTATGGCACCTTAGGAGCTGTCTTAAGGCCTAAGGTGCTTTGCTTTCAACTTTCATCTTATCGAGGGCATATTCTAAGCAATGTCTAAGAATTTGAGGAATTCTAAGACTTTTTTAGAATAACATCTCTAGGAGCTTTTTTAGCCTTAGGCTGCTTTGTGGATACGGGCCCAGGAGAATTTCACTCAGCTTGAATATTGCACCAGGGACGTCTTAGAAGATCCTTTTGGACATTTCAGGTGTTTGTACGAGGGTTGAATGACATGTAATGCCCCCATCTCCTTTTTTGTCAAGTTGCCAGCACTGGCGCAAAACAGGATTTAATGCATTCTGTAGCTTCCCTCTACAATCTCAGCGGCAACTTGTTATGGTTATTGTGGCAAGACTGGAACCCTGTGAAGGAAGCTCGTCACTGCGTTTTAAGCACCATGCTGTGATTGAGTTCATGACAGCAGAAGGTGTTGCTCCAGTGGAAATTCATCAAAGAATGCAAGTGGTTAATGTTAGCAATATGCTGCGCTATATCAACAGATGGCGAAGCTGGAACAATGGATTTGTGTGACAAACAGAGTTAGACAACCTCTGTCAGCAACCAGTATTAATATATTTGTGTCCAACGTGACCTCATGAACACACTTTTTACAGAAATAGCTTTTTAATGCCTGGTCTTTCTGAGCTTCAAAGAGTTCTGAGCACAGCATGAAAACAGCCACATTATGTTAAAATTACAAGGTAAATCATGAATGGAAACGTTGTTCTTCAGCTGGAAGACTATTTTAAGTGCGACAGTTACACCAGGAATAAATTTTAAGGTGCTACAGCCCTATGGGCCTTGTAACGTCGCAAACATTTCCAGGGTTTTTTTTTTTTTTTTCTTTCCCTTTCAAGGAACACTCATTACTAGTAACGTCACGATTGCTCATATAACGAATGCTTTAAGTGTGACCTGACTTGGGTTTATTCGCATGCTGAAAGTATTTGAACCCTGTTAGGAAGTTTCTACTTCTCGTTTATTTCAAACAAGAAAGGCGGCATGTTTCTTGTTTTCACTGTAATGAAAATTTGTGGTTGTTAATCATGGCTTTTTGGTGTATAAGTCGCACAGGACCTCTCAAACTAGTAAACAAACAAACAAAAAACACACAACTTGTACCCCGGAAAATATGGTAATTTTATATTCCGTGACTTTGTTTTATTACTTATGATTGCATTTAGAAGATAACATTTTTTTTATGTAACTTTAACCTTCCATCCATCCATTTTCTTCCGCTTTATCTGGAGTCGGGTCGCGGGGGCAGCAGCTCAAGCAAAGCCGCCCAGACCTCCCGATCCACACACACTGCCCCCAGCTCCTCCGGGGAACCCCAAGGCGTTCCCAAGCCAGCCGAGACATGTAGTCCCTCCAGCGTGTCCTGGGTCTTCCCCGGGGCCTCCTCCCAATGGGATGTGCCCGGAACACCTCTCCAGCGAGGCGTCCAGGGGGCATCCGGAAAAGATGCCCGAGCCACCTCAACTGACTCCTTTCAACGTGGAGGAGCAGCGGCTCGACTCCGAGCTCCTCCCGAGTGACCGAGCTCCTGACCCTATCTCTAAGGGAGCGCGGTCACTTGGGAGCTTGTACTCGCGATCTCGTTCTTTCGTCATGAGCCAAATCTCATGACCATAGGTGGGGATCGGAACGTAGATCGATCGGTAAATCGAGAGCTTTGCCCCCCCCCCAGTCAGCTCTCTCTTCACCATGACGGTCCGATACAGCGACCGCATCAGTGCAGATGCTGCACCGATCCATCTATCGATCTCACGCTCCATTCGTCCCTCACTCGTGAGCAAGACCCCGAGATACTTAAACTCCACTTGAGGCAAGGACACTCCACCGACCTGAAGAGGGCAAAGCACCTTTTTCCGGTCGAGAACCATGGCCTCGCATTTGGAGGTGCTGATTTTCATCCCAGACGCTTCACACTCGGCTGCAAACCGCCCCAGTGCACGCTGAAGGTCCTGATTTGACGAAGCCAACAGAACCACATCATCCGCAAACAGCAGAGACGAGATTCTGTGGTTCCCAAACCAGACCCCCTCTACACCCTGGCTGCACCCAGAAATTCTGTCCATAAAAATAATGAACAGAACCGGTGACAAAGGGCAGCCCTGGCGGAGGCCAACGTGCACTGGAAACAGGTTTGACTTACTACTGGACCCCGTACTCCCATGAACCCTCGAGCACCCGATGGAGCATGTAGAGCTGGTCCAGTGTGCCACGACCAGGATGAAAACCACACTCCTCGGGTTGTTACAAAATTGTTTACAAAATTTGTTACAAAATTGAAAGTCAAAATTATTGCACACATTAATTGCCGAGCACACCTGGCTTTCTCGCAGGCTTCTTCCAGACTACAGCAAGTGTGTATTTGTTTCAGATAGCTCTCTTTCTCCAAAAAGTTTCATCTCTTCCCCACTGTGCCCCCTCTCGCCGTTCCAAAGAATAACTAATCGTCATTGTTTGTTTTTTTTTTGTTTTTTTTTACCATATGGTTCACTTTCCTTATTATCAGGATGAAAACTACACGAGGACTTGAACCACATTGGAATTCTAATAATGTGGAACACTTGCAGAAGTGTTGATCACCATCACCCACAGTTTGTTGAAAAATATACTCCAGTTCCAGAATGGTTCAAATTCCAAAATAGTGTGCAACATTTCCACAAGTGTGCGATTCTGAAAATGGTCACATACCACTTTCAAAACTTGAACCAAACTGGGACTGGAGTGTATTTTACAACAGATTTAAACCATAAGCATTGCCACAAGCCTTAACCTAAACCATGGAAAAGGGGAACTGTGGGATTTTCCAGACTTTCTAGTAAGTCAAGTCGATTGTCAGTGAAGAGCTTGTTTTAATGCTAATAGCAGGAAAAAGGCCCTCAAGTGTGCAGAGCAATTCCAGAAGTGCACCAGTCACTGTGAGAAGCATAAAAATGTACATGTGGTCAAATTGCTTTTGACGTGAGTATGCAGCCTGTTAACCAGCTTCTAAGTTTGTCTCTCAGGTCCAGTGTTGCCACCGATTACCTCTGCGTACAAGAGGAAGTATGAGGATGAAGAAGATGAATACGACTCTGAGCTAGATGATTTTATCGACGACGAAGGTGAACCGCAACATGAGATTTCCAAACACATTAAGGAAATCTTCGGTTATGATCGAACGAGGTATGTGTTGGCATTGTGGAGAAAAAAAATTACGCTTTTCTCATGTCTGTAGTGCAGGATGTGCCCTGCTCAGGGCCATCCTCCTGTCTTGTTGACATAACGCTTTGTGTTTCTCCAATTTCCGACTAAACATCCAGTCATGGCCCTGACTAGCTAAAGACCATATCTGTGTTATGACTCTTCTTCTGTTATGGCTGAGGCCCTTAAAATGAGTCTCTGGGAATTGGGGGAACAGAAGACTTGGTGGGTACACTGCACGCTGTATCACCGACTTCTCCAGATGGATCTCATCTGCTTCAGACAAAACAATAAATCTCTCTGCATTGACTTGTCTTATTCCTGATTGCTCCATCAAAGCCCTCTCATATTCTGAACATCATCGCACAATTGTGTTAACAGACATGATGGATTTTGGGCACAGGTGATTTGAGGGTAGTCATAGAGCGACATCAGTATTGACTTCACCGTGTGTTCGTTCTCAGATACAAAGATGAAAGTGACTATGCACTTAAGTTCATGGAGAGCAGCTGGAAAGACGTGCAGAAAGAAGAAGCCCGGAGGTAAGACGAGCAAAGCTGGGACCTTTTATTATTTACTTCTCATCTGTACTTTGTATTCCAAGGACTTTTCGTCATTGCGACAGTCAGATAACAGCAATTTTTTTTTTTATTCCTGTTCTTTGTGTTTAGCTTGAGATTAGCTGTGCAAGAAGATCTGGAGGAGGAGAGAAAAGAGGAAGAGGAGATGAAAAGACGAGCAAAGAAGACAAAAAGGAACTGAAACCCGCCTTTGTCTCAATGACTGAATCTGTTTTAAACCTTTCTTCTTTTGTACGAGGAAAAAAATGGGAGACAAAATCATTGCCACCTTCAACGAATGGGAAAAGTCCTGCAGAAACGACTTATTCCTCGACATCTGCGCCCCATGTTTGTGTGGGTGTGAATTGGGCAGAGTACTCTGAGGTTTGACACAAACGTTTGGGTTGTAGCTTTTATTTGCTTGTGTATTTTTAACGTCATCAACTGAGAAGTGTATGACAATCTTAAGCTCATAAAACAGAACCTGTCTTGTACAGCTTGAGTTTAATTTTTTTTTAAAAATTAAAGGAAGTCAACATTTCTTGATATTGTGTTGCGAATATACTATTTTGTGTTTAAAATTAGTTCAAATATAACAGCTTAACAAGTAACTGTTCCAGATGGCATTGTTTTCCTGGGTGCAATTTTTATCCCTCTAGCTGGCTTTCTAAAGTGGGAGAGGACGTTTGTCATGCAAAATTTTTGCTGGTCTGATCCAAGTGGTCATTTGAGGCCCTCCCAAAAATACAAAAAGTTGCAGTTCCCTGACTGTCCGTTTGAAGCTACCTCCAAAACAGTTGACTTTTTTTTTTTTTTTTTAAACTAATGGATAAAAGTGCACTCTGGTGATAAATGCCGGGCTTGTTGGCATTAGCAGTGGCCAAACCTAAAATGTCAATAAGTGGCTTTTTATAAACTGAGGCTTCTCTTTAAAAAAAAAAAAAAAAAGTTGGTTGAATCTTTTTTCCATTTGGTAATCTTGCTACATATTACAATTGTTTAAGTTTAAATAAATAAAATGGTTAAAAAGTATTCTATACAGTTTGTTGAGGAATGATTAAGTTTTGTGGTAAAGCTGCATTTTGGACAGGTGCTGTCCACACATTGGACTGTCTTTCACCCTTTGGGCTTTTACACATCTTAATTTCTTGATGCCTTTAAAAACAGTCAAGTGTGTGTATAAAAAAAACAGAAGGTATGTTTGTCCTGAGGCTTGTTTTACATGAACTTCATTCTAAATAAATGTACCCACCTAACATACATCACACAGTCTTCACCCAGGTTGACAGCTGCTGTATCGCATTGCTCAGTATTTGCTTAAAATAGATTTTTGCATCTATTTTGGCCCCAAAAATGTGGCGGCATGGCAACAACTTTACTCTTGCTGCTGTTAATGTCCACATGGAGTGAAAATGAATGGCAGCTGGTCATGTTACTACCTCTGTGTCATGTCTTCATGTGACCATGGGGTGATGGGGAGGGTCCAAACGACAACACTTGATCCCACCTCGGAAGTACAGTTCTTTACTGGCCACTCAAAAACAGCACATTCCCACAGAAGCCCATTTTAAAATGTCAAATTTTAGAGCAGAAATAAACATGTTTACAGCCTGTTACAAAATTGGTTTTGGACTCCAGCGCTAGTGTCCTCCATGACAACTGTACAGGAGTTCTGACATTAGTTTAAAATTTATAATGCATAAAATTTTATATATTTGTGAATGTGTTTACTTTGAGTGATGGAGGCTGAGCCTAGTGACTCGCTCTCGTAGCCTCCCACCATACAGTGTGGAGCCACTCACTGTTGTGTTGTTGCTGTGTCTATTTGGAATACCGGTATTTTATTACAAACACCTAGAATAATGTAGCTTTTTGTGAGGTGAGACATTTTAATAGATAATCTAAAACATCTGTTGCAATATTCAAGCTGAGTGAAACTTTTATGAACTTTTTGATATGTTTCAGTTCTAGTTAGCTTCAGCTAGCTAATCAGTTGTGACTGATTTATTGTTAAATTTGTTTTTTACAACTGGTACACAATTTATATGATATAGCTCTTGGTAATGTAACATACTGTAGACAGTGTGCGTACGTATTCCTTCTGTATTCTAGTCTCAGAAGTGACTTGTATTACGCGCTTTTGAATGTTGTAAAAGTCGACTAATTTGAAAATGGAGGGCTGTGGTGCCATGCACCCTCTGATATAAACATGGCTGCTTTCTCTGCGCTTCCAATTTGCAATCCCACTTCTGACACCAAATGTAGCAAAGTGTGAAGAGATGAACATTAACAAATGATGGTGATAAGGTGACAATGTATCCTGCTGATAACGCCAAAATGGCAGGCCACTTATGATAATGATGAATCCTACTTCTGACACCACCCTGAGAATTTCACCCAGGGAACTCTTAAACCAGAGAAAGACAAAGTGGTTCCCAAAAGTACAAAATAGATTTTATTATTTTTATTAGTACTAAAACACGTTGCACTATTTGATATTGACACAAATGAAACACAGCAATTAATTCATCTTATAAACATTGACACTCAAACTCAGCAACTCCTCAGGCTCCAGGTGGCTGATCCACTTCCCAGCAGGAGCCAGGTCAGCACAGAAGGGGTCGCCACAGGCACAGCAGTCAATCTGATGAACACGAATGAAATACAACAAACCCCACAGACTCAAACAGCCTGGACAAAATAATGCAGGGCAACCTGCACATGACAAAGCAGCCAGGACAGAACAGCAGCAGTGGTTTCCTCCAGCGATCAGTCACCGCACAGCCATTCAATCCTACAATTCAAACAACCGACCATAAGTACACACAAATGGCCCAGACAGGAAGCCAAAGCCACCACCTACATACCGGTCAGTACGTGGAGCGGAGCCAGCAATCACGCTCACATGAATTTCTGTGAGATGAAATACAATAAGCTCTTAGCAGTGATGTCGATAACGCGTTACTCTAATCTGACCACTTTTTTTTTTAGTAACGACTAATCTAACGCGTTAATCTTTCCAAATCAGTAATCGGGTTAAAGTTACTTCTCCAAGTCACTGTGCGTTACTATTATTTTTGCATTGTGGGTCGATAGCAGCATTAAACTTGGTCCGTCGGGGTTCGACTGAAAAAGCGAGCTGTGAGTTTTTCATCCGCGGTTTTCTGCAGCAGCTCGTCCTCACCTCTTAAAGCACGGTGACAACAGCACACCTCCACTGAGCTTTACAAAGACATTTTTATGTTTTTTCCTCTTTTATTTAGAATTCTGAGATGAGCCGCTCCGTATCTGGTCGTTAAAAACAGCTGATCCTCCGCGACGCGTCAACAACTAACACTGTTTTCCACTCAAATGCACCTAAACTCTCTTTCTGAGGACCACATGATGTGAAAACGCAATAAAACTTTCTTACCTGTAAATCTGGTCATGTTTTCGGCATAAATAAATGTTATCCATTCTTTGTGCTCAAACGCCAAAGCAGGGGCGAATCCAGATGGAATGGGGGCGTGGGGCAGGGATGTGCCCCCCTCACAACACCCCTAGATTAAAGGTCCAGTTTTGAAGCCTTTTTTTTTTTTTTACTACAACTACTAATACTACTTATAATAATCATTTCGACAAGTAAAATGTTTATAGAGAATTTAAATGTTAGAAAAAATGTTAGAAAGAATTTAATAGTTACATTTATAAACAATGTAGGCTGGAAATTGCAAGTTTTACTGTTACAGTGCTGTCAACAGTTAAATATGAGATCAAGAAAGAGGTCTTTATTTTACTTTTTATAAAACAAGTATTTTCATTGAAGTCAAGAAAGGGTGACTATAAAGCGAGTTTTGGCAAAACAAGTATCATTGTCATGTTGAGGTGGCAGAGGGTTGTTGTCGACAGCTGGGGAAAGTAACTAAAAAAGTAACTAGTAATCTAACTTAGTTACTTTTACAACTGAGTAATCAGTAAAGTAACTAAGTTACTTTTTCAAGGAGTAATCAGTAATTGGATTACTTTTTCAAAGTAACTGTGGCAACACTGCTTAACAGATAACATGCAGAAAATTGCAGCCACTACTGACCCTACCTGTCACCACAGGAACGCAGAAGTGAAAGGCACTAGACCGTGAGGTGAGCCTACTCCTCCAGCCAGCGTGAGAGACCGGCAGATGCTCTCTGCTCACCATTATACTGCATTCTCGTGCAGAGATTGGCTGGAACCTGACACCAGCTGAAAGTCACCAAGGCCAATCACTTCATCCTGCTACATATGACATAGTCAGTGTATATATGTGATGAAAGAAATAATAGATACAGTTGTATGCAAAGGTTTGGGCACCCCTGATGATTTCCATGTACCTGTCTAATTTTGTTTAAAGAATTATTGCACACTTTCTGTAAATCCTATAAACTTCATTTCACTTCTCAAATATCACTGTGTTTGGCTGCTATATGATATATTTAACTGAAATTGCTGATCCAAACAACCAATGATTTATAAAGGAAAATCATGGAAATCATCAGGGGTGCCCAAACTTTTGCATACAGCTGTTACCTCTAGAGTGCTTAATGGCAGTATGTTTGCATGTTTCCTCAATGCTAGTAAAGCTTTCGATAGGGTAAATCTCTCAGTATTATAAAGCTGTCATTAGGAGAGGAGTTCCTGATTGTATTGTCAGATTACTGGTGGTATGGTGTGCTAACCAGAAAATGTGTATCAGATGGGGGAATGATGTCTCAGAGTTCTTTGGAGTATGGTGGCATTTTGTCCCCTCATTTATTTAATAGCTACATGGATGACCTGGTGTCATCAGATGTTGCCTGCTATTATAGTTTCATACTAATGAACCACATTATGTATGCAGATGACCTGATGCTAATTACACCCTCAATGGCAGGACTCAACAAGCTGTTGAAAGTATGTGAGCTGTTTGGTGATAAAACTGCTGTGTACTATACAACCCCAAGAAGAGTGTGAATGTAAATTAGGGCTGTCTGAAGGTGGCTGATTTACCCAGTGTTTAAACTAAACGGAGAAGTACTGAAAGAAGGTGACTCGTGTAGATACCTCGGACACAATCAGTTAAGGCCATAAGTGATGACCTTGGTATAACCAGATAATGCAGGCAGCTATATGCTCAAGGAAACATGTCCTATGCAAATTTTATATGTGTAATCTTAATGTTATCAAACTTGTTTCGTTCATACTGCTCACCTGTGTACACTCCTCAACTTTGCTGGAACTACAAGAAATCATCTATAAACAAAATGTATGTATCGCTTTTAAATTATTCATTAGATTTTTCAAACATGACAGTACAAGTACACTCTGCACAGTCTTGACATAGAGTGTTGTCAGGCTGTGATCAAGAATTTGGTATATCTGTTCATGTAGTGTCTAAATAAGTCTGTGAATCCCATCATATGGGACTATGAGACCAACCAAAATATAGGTCCAGGATTAGGACCCACTGCTTAGGGATGTTAGATATGAAATTCTCTGTGTAAGTTTGTAACTGGCTAGATATGAACCTACATAGAAATCATGTATCGATGTACTCCTGAGTCTGGAATAAAGTCATTATTATTATATTATTTAGCCGGATTTCATGTTGTATACTAACGGTGTTAGCACTTTTAGCAGCTGTCGATAGTCTGAACTGGTAGGTCCAATTAATGCACGATTACTGTGGAAATATGGGGCTAATAACTTTGACTGTCTACATTCAAGTAAATCGTTATGAGAACCACCGCGCAGTCCCCAAAAATATGATTTAATAAACACCCGAACTGAGGTTAGCTTGTTAGCGGGCACTTAAGACAGGTGCATGTTCAAGCTTTCTTCTTTAGACACACACACTGAGCCACCCACCACGCTCCGCCCCTTTATGCATTAGTGAGTTCATGGTGAATCAGTGCAGGTGGGCCTCTCAACATGGCAACGCCTAGACAAGCGTCTCATTTGGAAGTGAAGGAAGAAGTGTGCTATGTGAAATTCAGGGAGGAGGTGAGAGAGGCACTGGATGGAGGTGAAGGGATTTTGGACAATTGGAAAAGTACTGCAGATGAGGTGAGGGAGACAGCTAAGAAGGTACTGAGTGTGACATCTGGACAGTGGAAGGAAGACAAGGATACTTGGTGGTGGAATGAAGATGTTCAGGAAAACATAAGGAGAAAGGTTCGTGAAAAATAATTTGGAGAGTCAGAGAGATAAAGGAAGCTAACAGGAGTACAAGGATATGACACATAAAGTAAAAATAGAAGTGCCAAAAGCTAAGGAAAAGACATATACATGAACATGAACTTAAACAGGGAGAAAAATGTTTGTACCAATTGGCCAAACAAAGGAACTCAGCTGGAAAGGATGTGTAGCAGGTTAGGGTGGTAAAGATGGTAATGTGATGACAAGCGATGAGAATGTGTTGAGAAGGTGGAGAGAATATTTTGAGGAGCTGATGAATAAAGAAAATAACAGAGAGAGAGAGAGAGAGAGAGAGAGAGAGAGAATCAGAAAGTGCAAGGGATTAGTAAGGATGAAGTGAGGATGGTTCTGAAGAGGAAAGGCATTTGGTCCAGATGACATTCCAGTGGGGGGGATGGAAATGTCTAGGTGAGATTCCATTGAATTATGGAAACTGAGAGGATGGCTGAGAAGTGGTGACGATGTGTACTGGTTCCTATTTTTAAGAACAGGGGTGATGTGCAGAGCTGCAGTAACTACAGAGGTATAAAGCTAATCAGCCACAGCATGAAGATATGGGAAAGAGTAGTAGAAGCTAGGCGTAGAAAACAGGTGAACATTTGTTAGCAGCAATATGGTTTCATACCAAGAAAGAGCACTACAGATGCAATGTCTTCCTTCACTGAGAGTACTGATGGAGAAGTATAGAGAAGGCCAGAAGGAGTTGCATTGTGTGATTGTAGATTTAGAGAAAGCTTATAAGAGGGTGCCAAGAGAAGAGTTGTGGTATTGTATGAGGAAGTCTGGAGTAGCAGAGAAGTATATGAGGGTGGTGCACGATATGTACGCGGACAGTGTGACAGCGGTGAGATGTACAGTGGGAATGACATTCATTCAATGCTGAGGGGGGACTGAGGTGGGTGGCTCCTTTCTTGTTCACAATGGTGATGGACAGGTTGATGGATGAGATCATACAGGAATCTCCATTGACTATGATGTTTGCAGACAACACTGTGATCTGTAGTGAGAGTAGAAATAAGATTGATACAACTCAGGAGATGTGGAGTTACACTCTGATGAGAAGGGAAATGAAAGTCAGTAAGAGCAAGACTGAGTACGTGTGTAAATAAGAGGGAGGCCAGTGGAATAGTGCAGTTCCAAGAGAGGTGGTGAAAGTAGATGAATTTGAATACTTGGGGTCAAGTATTCAAAGTAATGGAGAGGTGGGAAAAAAGAGTGCAGGCAGGGTGCAGTGGGTGGAGCAAGCTGGCAGGAGTGATTTCTGATGGAAGAATATTAGCAAGAGTGAAGGGTGAAGTCTACAAGACAGCAGTGAGACCAGCTACGTTGTATGGCTTAGAAACGATGGCACTAACAAAAAGAAGGAGGCAGAGCTGAAGATGTTGAGATTCTCTTTTGGAATGATGAGGATGGACAGGATTAGGAATGAACATATCAGAGGGACAGCTCAGGTTGGACGGTTTGGAGACAACGTGAGAGAGGCGAGCTTGAGATGATTTGGACATGTGCACAGGAGGGACCCAGGGTATATAGAGAGAAGGATGCTGAGGATGGAGCCACCAGGCAGGAGGAGAAGTGGAAGGCCAGAGGAAGTTTTTGGATGTGCTGAGGGAGGACTTGCAGGTGGTTGGTGTGACAGAGGAAGATACAGAGGACATGGTGAGATGGAAAGGATTGATCTGCAGTAGCGAAACAAAAAAAATGTAATTTGTATGCCTTTTATTGTTTTGGATATTTCTAAGGAAATATGGTATCCCTTTTGGGGTCTCAAACTGATGGAAAAATCTGATAATGCATTTTTGTGGTCTGCAGTTTGCAGATCAGATCCATCAAATTGATGTCTGACCCGGGGATGAAATAAACGTAATAATATAAGTTTGTGAGAGTGCTTTTACTGTCAAAGTAATTCAGCTGCAGTCAATCGGCACATTGTACTGGGGGTGGAGCCTGTGGAGTCTGTGGTAGAGGTGCCAGAGAGGAGGATGTTGAGAAAACTGCTCACCATCCGGCACAACACCTCCCACCCCCTGCATGCCACACCGATGACCTGTGAGAGCACCTTCAGCCAAAGACTGAGGCCACCAAGGTCCATCACAGAACGCCACAGGAGGTCCTTCCTACCTGTGCCAGTCAGACTGCATAACTCCTGAATTTGAGAAAACTAAAACAAACAAAAAAAACCTTTCGCAACTGGTTGCATTACATTAAGTTGACTTAAATTTTATTTTTTACAGTTAAAATAGTTATGATTTTATTATTCATCAGAATATTCTGAATAAACATTTAATAATTATATACATACAATGACAATAATAACATCTATTATTACTATGATTATTACTATTTATTTGTAATAAATATTTAACGCAATATATAATACAAATATATATTTGCAGACACAAGGAATGAACCCTGAGTCCATTTACAAGAGTCTTCATATGTTCCAGTGATTCAAGCTACACATTCTAAACTGTAATGAATAAAATTAAAACTCTTAGCAAATAAACACTAAAACAGACACCATTCTGTTATGTTTGATAAAACCCTGTGAAATAACGACAAAAAAAAAAATACCATCAAACCATCAGTTCCAAATGAACAAAAACAGGCAATTACTCATAAAAAATAATAAATTAGGAGCTGCATATTTTAAAACGCTGAACCTCCGTTATTCTTAATAAATTTAACATATTCTGTTAACGTTGTCATCATATTGAATCATATTGATTTGTATTTTTCTTGGTATCAAACTATGTATCTGTGTAACTTTCACTGAGTTTAAGGCCACGTCAAACTGCAGAATGGAATAATACTCCAAAACCAAGACGAAGTTAATGAGGGAATCGATTCAAAATGTTCATAAACCAGAAACGTTTGTCACTTTTAACGTGGCTCCACTTAAATAAATAAATAAATTAATAAATAAATGCCGTTAAATCGCTTATGCACCGAACGACACAGTGTGACTCCAGCGAAGATATTTTTTATTATTATTTTTGTATTTATTATTATTATTAATATTATTGTTATTATTATTATTATGGTTACGCGTGATGAGAAATTGCAAAAAAAAAAGAAAAAAAAAAGGCAAAAATGTACTCGAGACGGAGCTAAATTAGGCCCCGCCCCTTTGTTCGACGTCAGTCTCGTCGTTTCAGTTACACAGCACAACGGTTGTCCGAGTCTGGTGCAGATACACTGTGTTAGTTTGTTCTGCCTGATAACGTGAAGCAAACTTCTCAAACGTGGGAAATAACTGTATATTTTGCAAGCACGATCATTTTTAGCGCTCAATAAAACGGAGGGCTTTTAGTGTAGCGTCAGTGTTGTACTTTGTGTGTGTTTTGTTGTTGATGACGTCACGTGTGTGCTGCACTGAGGCACGAGCGCATCACCGTGTGTCAGTGAGTGTCAGCAGGAGGCAGGATGATGGACAAGGTTTCCACAGTTTTACTACTTTATATCTTCAAGTTAGGACTTTTTAAACTGCAAAATAGTTTTTTAGGACAAAATATTTGAACGCAAAGTTGAAACATTTTGGTAGAATTGACGTTATCACTGGAAGGATAACTGACTAATCAGAAAATAATCAGTGGACTGATACAAAAAATATTCGGTTCACTGAAAAAATAATTGTTAGTTTAATTAATTATGAAATAATCATTAGTTGCAGTCCCATAACATATTAATAATTAGTTTCTAAGAAACTTTTGGGGGGCAAAAAAAGAATTTGCTGTAGTTTTTGGGCATTTTAATTCCATAATCACCAGCACATTTTATGTTCCACAGTCAGTGAGTCATCAAGATTTTGACTGTTTTCCTTCTTTATGCAGAAGAGCTACAGTTTGGAATCTGGGCCTCGCAAAATGGACCCAAAGACGAAAAGTGTCAATCCTGCTGCTGTGCAGGCACTTCTGAGGAGGCAGCACCTTGATGCTCAAATGAAAGGTATTCATGGAAACATGTCCTTTTATTTATATTCACAGTGTTTATCACACAGATGCTGTATGATTATCAAATGAATGCTCTTTTTAATCGTAATCTCTACCTGCTGTTTGCTCCAGAAATGCAACAGAAGAAACAGATGCAGGACCTTCTGGCCAAGAGAGTTGAGATGAAGACGGACAGTAGGGCACGAGCCATGGCTTCACGTACCAAGGACAACTTCCATGGCTACAATGGGATCCCAGTAATTCAGAGACCTAAGAAGAGGAAATCAAAGTTTGAAATACAAGAAGAAACAATGAAAAATGCAGGACAGTACCAGAATGGAGCCAAGCGTGTCAAACATACATATCACCCAGAGAACAGTTCAAAACCGGAGCCAGCTCCACTAAGAGCAGATAAAATCAGAGATGTTGGTGAGAGTAGTAGAGAATCCTTCCCCAAAAAGCAAAATGAAGTACCCAAACACCCACGACCTCCCATGAATTATACAGAGTTAATTAAATTGGCAGAACAGCTGCAGTCTGTACCAGCTGAGCTAAAACCCAAGATGGTGAAAAAGGATGAAAGGCCCAGAACTGCTGAGGAGATAAGGGAGCTGGAGGTGGAACACAAGGCAAAAAGGTGGGACAAAGACAGAGACCCTCATGCAGAGAGAGAAGGGGACAGCAGGTGTCATTCTGTCTCTAAGACAATGAAAAAAGGCACATCAGAGAAGGAGCAGAAGCATCTGAAACCACAACGGAGCTCTGCAGAAAGTCCAGTCTGCCCAGTTTGTCAGAAAAGAAATCAGACTCAACACCAAAGAGTGATCAAGGGCCAACTTCTTCTCAGGCTTCTAAAATAAAGACATCTCATGATGATAGAGACAGATCCCAGAAGAATATGTCAAACTCTTCTGGTATCACAAATTATAAAATCCCCTTAAAAGCAACATTCCTTCCTGGTTCATCCAAACAAGACGTCCCCAAGCCCTCATTTAGCCAAAGATCTGCTCCATCAAGTCACCTTGACCTCAAAAAACAGAGTGTACCTCGAAGACCTGCAGATATCCATGAGTGTTCATGGAGCCAGACAGGGACCCAATCCACATCCGGACACGCAGCACAGACCTGGTGGACCACCAAGACCAGGAATGATGAACAGACCACCAGGTAAGAACAAAAACGATAATGTTTTTAAAAAGTTCTTTGTGTGATGTTGATCTTCAGTGTAACACTGTGTAATAGTACTCTGTGCAGCATTTTCCAAAGCAGTGTCAGAAAGCATCTTGTAAACGTCAAGCAGCATGTCTGTGGACATTTTTAATGGTTTAATTCAGACAGTCCCAAACTGAAGAACACCAGGACCCACTTTGAAATCTGAAAATCATCTGAGGACAACCAAAACCTTACAGTTTTGATCATGACGTGGAAATAAGATGAAGAATTTCCATTTTTAGAAGATATTAACTGGGTTAGATAATTGAAAAATACATATTTTAAATTCTATGGCTTTGTTTTGTTACTTCGGATTGCATTATAAGATAAATATTTTTGGTGGAAGTTATTTTTTTTTAAATTAATTTTTTAAGGTCCCTCATGGCAGTGCCTTTGCTGCCCCCTGGTGGGCATGTCAACAACATGGGATCACATATTAATAATTACCAAAAAACACAGTTTCCCCACAGGCTTCTTCCAAACTATAGCAAGTGTGTTTTCATGTTTCAAATACAGTTTATCTCTTCGTGTGTGTGTATGTGTATTTTCAAAAACTGCTTTTGACACAAGTGTAATAGTGAGTGTGCAGCCTGTTAACCAGTTCCTAAATTTGTCTCTCAGTTCCAGTGTTGTCACCAATTACGTCTGTGTACAAGAGAAAGTCTGAGGATGAAGAAGATGAAGCTGAGTCAGAAAAGGGGGATTTTATTGAAGATGACGGTGAACCACAGCTTGACATTTCCAAACACATTCGAGAAATCTTCGGCTATGATCGAACCAGGTAGGTGTTGGCGTGTCAGATTTTGGGCAGAGGTGATTTGAGGGTGTTCATGGACCATGTGATCATTCTCAGATACAAAGAAGAAAGTGACCATGCACTGAAGCTGACAGAGAGCAGCTGGAAAGACGTGCAGAAAGAAGAAGCCCAGAGGTAAGATGAGTACAGCTTGGACCGTTTTTTTTACTCTTCATCTGTTACTTTGTTTTCCAAGAAGTCTTCGTCGTTGTGTCAGTCAGATAACAGCGAGTTTTCTGATTCCTGTTCTTTGTGTTTAGTTTGAGATTAGCTGTGCAGGAAGATCTGGAGGAGGAGAGAAAAAAGGAGAAGAAAAGCAAAGAAGGCCAAAATGACCTGAAACCCGCCTTTGTCCCTGTGACTCAGTCTGTTTGGAGCCTTTCTTCTCCTGAACAAGGAAAAGATGGAGACGAGTGACTTTTTTTTAAACAGGAAAATCAAACTCTTATCTTGTACAACCTGAGTTTAATTTTAAACAAATTAATTGAAGTCAACTTTTCTTGATATATTTTGTTACACTGATCATCAGAATCTTGACATTATGGCAGCTTTTTTATTTAAATTGATAACTGTCTTTTAATAAAATGTTATTCCTGTTTTTCTTGGTTGTATCTTTGTTCCATTTGATATATTGCTGCACATTCCAGCTGTTAAAGTTTGAGTCAATAAAATGGTTAAAATGTAAACAGCTTGTTGATGAATGACTGAGTTTTGTGTTAAAGTTGTATTTTGTGCAGGTGTTTTCCACACTGGAATGTCTGCACATCCTTTGAGCTTTTACACATTTTAATTCCTTTATGTCTCAGTTGTTGGTGGAGATTTAGGAATTCTAAGTGTGTGTGTTTGAGTGTGTGTGTGTGTGTGTTTCTTCATTTTCTGCCACTTGTCTGGGTCATGGTGGCAGCAGACCAAGCAGCTCATCCCACACTTCCTCATCCTCTGCCTGTAACTCTTCCGGGGAATCTCAAGGTGTTCCCAAGTCATCTGGGAAATATAATCCCTCCAGGTGTCCTGGTTCTTCTCCGGTGTCTGCTCCAGGTTGGACATGCCTGGAAGACCTCCCTCGGGAGACGACCAGGGCTCATTCTCACCAGATGTCTGAACCAGCTGAACCAGCTGCTTTCAGTGTGAAGAAGCAGCAGCTCTACTCCAAGTCCCTACAGGATTGTTGAGCTTCTCACCATCCAGGAGCCCAGATACCCGACAGGAATCTCATTTCCGCCGCTTGTATCAGTGATCTTATTCTTTGGGTCATTATCCAAAGTTCATGACCACAGGTGAGGCTCAGAGGGTAAATCGACTCGTAAACAGAGTCACCTTCTGGCTCAGCTGCTTCTTCAGATTTTTTTCTTCTTGAAATAAAATGCCAGGTTCCAATGTTTTGTTTCTGATGGATCACTTTTTATGCTCTTCATTAAAATGGAGCATTTTGTTCTTTGATGACACATAATCATGATGGTTCAGTGGACAGTGAGCTGGTGTTTTGACACTATTGTTAAAAACCTGAGTTGAATCCATCATGATGTTAAGTGTCCTTACGAAGAGTCCTGAACAGCTGCTCTTCTACAGCCAACCGTGACATTTGACCTTTGGAAGGCCAAGAAGGAAACGATCTCACCATCAGAATTAATGCCGTTGCTGTTGCCAAAATTGGGGCCATGTTTGCCCCGTGCTCCCTTTTGATTTGGTCCGTCATGTTGCCCAGTATGTTTAGTGCAAAAAAAAAAACCCTTTTATTTGTACATTGATGGTCTTTTAGTGTTTACCTTGGTTCATCTTCATGTGGAATTTGTGCAGTATGTGAGGTCCCCATGAAGGAGAGTAGATGCTTCACTCATGGAAATTGTGTAGAAATTGTGTGTTTGATGAGGTGACAGTAATATTTTGCCTGTTGAACGACACACTTGTACTCCAGTATACATGTTCACTTCATGTATGTTTATATAGATGTACAGGACACTTCACCTTCAACAATAAAAGTGGATTTTATTCCACAGAGGACATGTTTAGATTGTCTCCACAAAAACAGATTTCTTTCTTAATAATATGTTTAACTTATTTTATTTATTTTTGGTAATAAAAGTACATATATGTTACTGTTGCACCAAGGATAACACAAAAAAAGCTTCCAAAACAGGTGCTTATTTACATTTTGGTCAAACATAGGAAGGAATTCAAGTAAAAGTAACATAAAAAAAAATGAATTTACTAAAAGTGACCAGAAAAAAAGAACAATGAATTAAGTGTAGATGTAACATTACTCATTAATGATGACGTGGTGATTACTAAACTGGAAACTGTAGGTAGGGGACATGAAATATTTTATTAACTACAGCATGAAAAATATATTTAATGATGAATGAGTTTGTTAAAGTTGTTCGGTAGGAGACCATGTATAACAGAATCATACTGCTTTATCACATTATTGAATTTACATATTTAAATGTGAAAAAATATATAGTTACATTTATAACAGTTCTGGCTTGTACTTAACTGTTGTTTTTAGCACATTAAATATGCCTAAAACTTTTGCAGAGTACTTTATGTATAACACAAAGTAGTACGTGATTAATATAGTTAACCTTCATAAAGCAGTCAGTGTACATTATAACAGCATTATTACTACATGGTTACAGTCACTGGAGTCAGTTTTGTTCTCCACTGTGCCCACAGGTGTCGCCGTTCAAACATCAGCAGCACGAAGGTCCGTTAATGTTCGAAGAAACCATTTCGAAGCAAGATTCATGGGCTCGAGACGTTGACACAATTTTGGTTTGGCGCCATCTGCTGGATAATACTATGATTTGAGTCAACGTCACATGACAAGGTGACATTGCTTTTCTGGGTGTATGATTTTTGTCCCTCTCGGCTTGCCGTAGCCGGCGTGGAAGGAAAATTTGTCACATGAAAAGTTTGCGGAAGTTTACCAGCTGATATTTTAAGACATTTGAGAGGAGAAGAAAATTGTGTTTCAAAAGATGGACCTCAGTTCTGATAAAATACAGCGGAGTCTCTCCAAGGTTAGTTAAAAAAAAAAAAACGAATGTGAAAAGTGCACTCTGCTGCTGAACGCTGGTGGCTATTTAGCATTAGCTCTTGTAAACTGGCTGAACTTGTTTTCCGAACTTTATAAAACCAAGACAATCTTGATGGTCAAAATGTTGTCATGCTTTTCTTGGTTGTATTGATTTTTCAATTTGATAATCTTGCTACACATTACAGCTGTTTAAGTCTGAATAAATGAAATGGTAAAAATTTTAACTACACAGTTTGTTGGTGAATGATAATTGAGGTGCGTGTGCTCTCGCTCGCTCTCTCCATACGGTGGCATGTCTGCGCGGTCACCACCTCACCACACTCGTCCACCTTTAAAACAACGTCGCCCCATGTAAACTGTGCCCATGTCTAATGCTAGCCTCTAAATAGACATTAAATAAAATGTCATTTTTATGATGGTTAGTGGGGCGATATGACCCCCCCCGACTGGAATGGATTTTTGGAGGGGCATATACAAGTGCTACACACACACACAGAAAACAACAATTACATTGATTTTCTGAATTATTTTTTTTAAATTCTGTCTCAGTTGGAGAGACGATAAAAATTACAGATCTCTCCATTCTTTGTAGGTGGGAAAACTTGTAAAATCGACAGTGTATGAAATACTTATTTGCCTCACTGTGTTAAAGTAAAGCTATGTAATCGTCAGTATACAGTGGGCCTCGTGTATCAACGTTGCGTACGGCGATATTTGAGCGTATGTGGGGTGTACGCCAAAACGGCTGCGCTGCTTGGCATTTATCAATGTGGTCGTTGGCGTACACTGCGCTGAAAATATACACCAGGTTGAGAGGTGGCGTAAATTCTACACCAAAATGAACCAGCGCTGGAATCCACATAAAAATGAAGATGATCAACATGATAAACAGTGCCATTATACAAATCAATGCATATGTTACATAAATAACACTTTCCTGATTATACTACATAATAATCAATACAAATCCCGCTGTTGCGGGATTGTTATGGAGCACGATCCGTGGTCACAGCGCTGACAGGAAGGAAAGCGCCGCTCGCCTTTTTCTCCAGACTTCGAGCCTGGAGCCAGAGCAGCGCTGAGCTTAACTTCATGTGGTGTGATCGTTTTAGACAATGAAATTGATAATAACAACTGTAATTTCGTCATTCCCTTAATTCGCCCGTGCTGCAACCAGGTTTTTGTCGTCTCCATTCGGTTGTCACAATAAAATAAATACCGAAATACATTTAAAAAATAAAGAAACTGTGTTTGTCACACGGGATGTGAGTGGGAAAAGGTGCAGCGTCAGGACACAGAGGCGCGATCTGTGACATACTGGTCAGTCACTATTAATAATTTCTTATGTGTCCGACCTCGTTCGTTGATCGTTAAAATTAATTCGTTAGTTCTAAGTGCCATCATAATTATTTATAGGAAAACGTTCTATTTTTATTTCTCAAACAAATGTTTGGGCCTGAAAACAGTTTGGTATTATTTTCTACTAAGGTTTGAACTTTGAGAGTGTTTACACACGAGAGAAAAGTGAGAAAATGTTCATGCCTGATTGAGAAAGTGTATAAACTGTGTAGTGAGGGGTTTTACAGCCTTAAAACGTCTATAATAATTGTAAAAAATAACGCTGACTACGTCGCGGTTTCGCGTATTACGGGCTATTTTTTAGAACGTAACTCCAGCGATTAATGAGGGACCACTGTAACACTTTATTGATTATATACTACAAAACGATACGACAGCCGCTTTTGACGCTCTATTGGCACGCGTCGTGATTGGTGGAGTTCTTTTTCATTGCCGTCTTTCCGGCTTCTATGTCGTAAAATGAGGGTGTGTCTGAAGCGGAGTCTGAATATTTATGGGCGTGTTTATTATAATTACGATCGTTTCCACCCGCCGCATTTATCAAGATCACGTCAGGCGTACACTGGAAATGGGCAGGTGCGCACTGCTTGATACATGTCACGGCAACTTTGGTGTATTTCAAGTTTACGCCGTAAATTTACGCCACAAGTGCGCAACATTGATACATGAGGCCCACTCTGAACAATCCTGGTAAATATGGGGGCTTGGGGCATCATAAATAAATGACTGTTGCTGTTGAGACAGTACTGTACCCAGCCACTCGTTGCTATTAGAACAGCTCCCACTGTTATTTAAATTACCCAGCCTCACCGTTCATGCACAACCATAACCCTAGGTTTTGAGCTTGAAATTCACCAGTTGCTTCTCTGTGACACCATGAAGTCTCTCTCTTTCCTATGTTTATCATAGTGGCTGCTTATTGAATGCCATACAATCACAGGTGTTTCTTACTGGATGGCATATTATCATGGCGGCTTTATGTTACCATATAGCTACTATGTAAAGTAAGTTGTCAGAAGTTTACATACACCGATCATGGTCATTAATGTGATGGTAATTTTCAGTTTTTAATGATGTCTTTGAACTGTCTTTTCTCCAGGGTGAAAAGAATGTATGGCATTCATTATTAATGACTTAAAAAAAACAAAAGGTGGGTGCACAAATTCAATTTTATTTTTGATCTCTAATCTACACAGGGTCAAAATTATACATCCATGCTCAAATATATATGCATGCTCTCCCACTAATATTACATTAAATGTCCCTTAGCAAGATGCACTTTGATCAGACACTCTTGGTATCCATCAACAAGCTTCTGGCATAATTCTGGCTGGATATTTGAGCACTCTTCTTGGTAGAATTGGTAGAGTTGATTTAAGATGGTTGGTTTCTTGGCATAGACCCAGTTATTAAGTGTTGTCCATCAATTTTCAACAGTTGTGGTCAAGGCTTTGAGAAGGCCATTCCAGAAGCTTAATATTGGCCTGCTTTATCCAACCCACAACCGGCTTTGATGTGTGTTTGGGATCATTGTTCTCTTGGAACACTCAGTGGTGGCCAAGTTGTAAACATCTAGCTGTTGATTTGAGGTGACGTTGAAGAAGTTGGAGGTAGTCCATTATTCCATCCATTTTGTGCGTGTATGTATAATTTTGACCTTGTGTGGATTAGAGAAGATCCAAAATAAATCCAAACTCGTGCACCTAATTCTTATTTTTTGAAGTCATTAATGATGTATTTTGTACAATTATTCCACCCTGGCAAAAACAACAGTTCACCAATTCACATTCATCATTAAACCCCAAAATTGCCATGACTTTCATGCTTATGGTGAGTGTATGTAAACGTCCTGCTACAACTGTAACTAGTAGGTCAAAACTTGAAACTGGTCTGGGCATTTATATTCTGCATTATAGTTGATATCCTTTGTGTACTGTGGCTTCCTGAGGAGTTCATTCACACTCATGTTTACTCAGCCTTCAACTCTCGTATCAATGATGAGGTTTTTATTTTTTGTTTTTCCTTGATGTCAGTACAAATTCCATGAGGTTGTGATTGAGGAGTTGGACAAAATTTATCATATTTATCCTGGGCTGAAACCTGTCACAGCCACATACAGTAAGTTTTCCTTTATTTTTACATTTCTCTGTCACATCTGTGCTTTGCTGAAGAATCAATGTGGCATATAAGTCTCACTCTCCATTTCAGCATTTACTGACAGCACCCAGAAAGATCTCCTGAAATTAGTTGGTAACATCCCAGTTAAATATGAAGGTAAGTCTATTGAATAATCATAAACGCTGCCATGTCACTGTGGGCTGGTGGTTTATTATTTTCTGGTAATGGGATGGTTCTTGTTTTAAGGCCGCTCCTACAACTTCCCCATTCAGCTGTGGCTGCTGGATTCTTTTCCCTTCACTCCTCCCATATGTCTGCTGAGGCCGACCGCTGACATGGTTATCATCGAAGGCAAACATGTTGATGCCAAAGGCCGGATTCACTTACCAGGACTTCACAGTTGGGATTATGTAAGGTGCATCGCTTTTTAAGGAAAATTTAAAAAATATTTAGAAGTAACCCTGAAAGGTTTTTTTTTGTTTGTTTTGTTTTTTAGATGCTGTGTGTTTTGATGTTGGTAACCACAGTACAGCCAGTGGGCTCAGTCATGAGACATTTCACTTGTGACTGGAATCCATTCAGTTGTAGTGGCCTGATTGTCACAAAACTTGGGATGTACATTACATATAGTGATCCCAAGAAGCTTATCGATTTTTGGCGTCAAAAGTCAAAATCACAGCTGTATTTTGTAAAAGCCTTCTGCAAAAGCAACCCCCCCCCAACCAAAAAAAAAAAAAAACATGGTTAATGCATTATCCATAATGACCCCAAGAAGCACATTGATTTTAAAGTCAAATGAGCTCAGCCATGATCAGGTGTACACATTAGGGTCCACTTTGGGTGAAAAAAATGAATTGTCAGATAGCAACTTTTGACTTTGTGCAACTGGAAATATACTATATTGGCCACATTTTGTGAAAATTTCATGAAGGAATCGATAAAATTTTTTATTTGGCAATCATTTAACTGAACATACCTGTGGAATTTTTCAGATGTAATATTCTTACTTAGCATTGGTAAATTCTTCCATCAAAGTTGCTTTATGTGTGCTAAATTTTAAGTATGTTAGTCTGAGAGTTGTTATTCATGATTGCCATAAATGATTGTGACTTTTGATTTTTAAAAATCTAAGAAATTTCTATAATTCTTAAGATTTTAACACTTCTCAGTGATACATATTCTTGAATACATCACAGGATGAGGATATATTATAGTTTAGCTTGATAAATTACAGTGAGGGTGTATCACATTTGTCAGACCCTATAAAACACATTGTTCCTAAAGATTTGCCAAATACATCTCTATTAAAAGAGTATGTGGAGAACTAAAAATGTTATGGACACTACAGGATGTCTATCAGAAGAGTTTCTCATCTATGGTGTTTCTCATCTATTTTGTCAGAAAAATTGTATTTTGTGTTTTGGATGTTAATAATATTTATTATAAAACATTAATATTTTGTGTGCATTATAACCAACATGGATTATTGGGGACTTTCAAACAAAAGCAGATGGCAGCTCCACCCCAATAGTGCAGGTGGGCTCTAGGACAGATTGAGTCTGGTCTATTCAGTAAAGCATCATGCAGCTTCACACTGTTGCAACTTTGAATTTGTGGGATGTATATAGATCAATTAGATACTAAGGACACTAGTAATATAGTTAGTATTATCTGGTAATGACTCACCTGACTTGCATGGCTAGATATGGGGTAGAAGTACAACCTGGCATTAGATTACATTTGTATGTCTCAACAGTATGTTAGTCCCATACTATTGGAAACTGTGAATTGAATGGAAGACCTGTTCTATGAAGAAATGGTACAGACGTTTCATTTATATGGCTTTTCCTGCTGCATTGATGATGACTTGGTTATAAAAGATAGTTTGTGTTTTCTTTAACCTCTATTCATAGAGTAGTTATACTGGTATGTGTTTTTTCTGCAATAAGTTGAACTGGTGATGTGTTATCGTAGGTTGTTTGTTATGCAGGAAGTTGAGCTGGTGATGTGCTATCTTAAAAGTGTCACAAGTATGGTTTTTCTCTACGTTTTAGGAAACGGCTTACATATTCTTGTTCAGGGTAGTCAGTTCCATTTCACAAGATATGACCTGCATAACACCTGGAGCACTTTCTTGGCCTCATTTGATCAAGTGTTTTGAGCTAAAGGCCCATGGGCTTTTGAGTGAATGCAGTATTCTACCGACTTAAAAATGATTCAGATGGTATTATGGGGCTTCTACATGTATTTGGTTCATGGACACTACACGTGTTATGGACACTACATTTTGAGTAAAATTACTGCACCGTTTTTAACATTTTTTTGTTATTACAATATCATGATAGCATATGATTATCAGCAAGGCATTTAATCCTGGCATTTTTTCAAATGGCCTGCGTTACGGACACTACAAAAGATTTTGGACAAATGACCAGTAAACATTCCTGCTCTGGTATGCAGAGATACATTATAGCAACATATAGTTATGACCTCATTATGAAAAGCACTACTATTGGACACAACATTGTTTATGCCTAATACCTATTTAAAAGCCATTCAGGTTTTCTGGCAGTGAATATAAGATTAAATGTAAAATTTTGATAAAATGCATAACAGTGTTGTCTATTTCTTCATTGCATAATAATTCTGTGTAGAACCCACCGATCCTTTTGCGGTAAATGAGAAACAAGAATGTAGTAATATTACTAGTGACACCACATAGATCGATTTGTATATTTCCACTGCTAGTTACTTAACATTGACTCCAAACATTGTGTAAATAGCAACTTCTATAATGACAAAAATGCTGTCAAAAAGTATGATAATGTGTAGTCTGAAAAAGTAAAAATGCGTTTTTTTCAAGGTTCTAATGTTATGAATTTGTAGATTTGAATGTATTCCCGAATTAAGCAATTTGAATAGAATTATTGCCATTTGACATACTTTTGAGGGCATAACACAGGGTAGTGTTCATGTGCACACCTGATTGTGGCTAAGCTGAATGTAAATCACTGAAGTGTACCTTGAATAAACCTACAATGGTAAGAGGGTCAACATTTGTTCAGGGTGCGATGGGTTAATGCAGACTATACACTTTTTCTTTCGTTTGTGTGTTTGTTTTTTAACAGCCCAAGTCATCTGTGGTGGGTCTTCTTGATGAAATGATTAAAAAGTTTGAGGAGGATCCGCCACTGTCCGCAAAAACCACAGAAGACAAAAAAGATGAACTCATGGCGTTCGTCTCTAATCTCCAGATAAGTGAAGGTACATCTCAGCTGACAGTGATGTTGATGAAAACAGGTTCTGCATTTGTTGTTGGTATCTTAATTTAGTCTAGATTTATTTCAGGTCATGCCAGACGAGATAAATCAGTCAAGGTCTCAGTTATTGGTGGTGGAGATTTGGGAATGGCAACAGTAATGGCCATTTTGGCAAAGGTAAAGTGTGTGTGTGTGTGTGTGTGTGTGTGTGTGTGTGTGTGTGTGTGTGTGTGTGTGTGTGTGTGAGAGAAATACCAAGGGGCCGAATACTTTTGCAAAACACTGTGTATATACAGTTGTATGTAAAAGTTTTGGCACCCCTGATCATTTTCATGATTTTCCTTTATAAATCATTAATTGTTTGGATCAGCAATTTCAGTTAAATATGTCATATAGCAGATAAACACAGTGATATTTGAGAAGTGAAATGAAGTTTATAGGATTTACTGAAAGTGTGCAATAATTTTTTTAAACAAAATTAGGCAGGTGCATAAATTTGGGCACCCCAACAGAAAAAAATCCATCAATATTTAGTAGATCCTCCTTTTGGAGAAATTATAGCCTCTAAACGCTTCCTATAGCTTCCAATGAGTCTGGATTCTGGTTGAAGGTATTTTGGACCACTCTTCTTTACAAAACATCTCAAGTTTGTTGGTTTCCGAGCATGGACAGCCTGCTTAAAATCACACTACAGATTTTCAATAATATTGGGCCCCTTGGCATTTCGCACATTTTAATTTTAATCAATTAATATCTGACATCTAGATTTTTTCAAAAAGAAGGCCTGAAAGTTCAGCTACAATTTTCCAGAAGGTCCATCTGTGATGCAAGCCTTGATATGTTTTTGTGAAAGAAAATCTTTCTCTATAACTCTTCATCATGAAGCTGTATAACTGGGGATACAAAATGTAAAACATGCACTATGCACAATTTCTCCAATCACAGCCACAGAAGCCTATAACTTCTGCGTTGTCTGGGTGTCTTGTGGCTTCTTCTGATTCTTCTTCTTGAGCGCCCACTCGGTTTTTCAGAACTGTCTACTCCACACATTTTTACCATAGAGTGGCATACTTGTTTGTATTTCTTTATAACTGATGTTAACAAAGTCCAAGACATATCCAGTGACTTGGAAATGTTTATGTATCCATCCCCTGACATCTGAAGAAAACTGGCACTAAAACTGATTATTTACAGGTATTTTACCAAAGTGTTCCATTACTTATGCAACCCATCATCTTGGCTTTTATATTTTTTATTAATTTACAGTGAGGAAAATAAGTATTTGAACACCCTGCAATTTTGCAAGTCAATCAATCAATCAATTTTATTTATATAGCGCCAAATCACAACAAACAATTGCCCCAAGGCGCCTTATATTGTAAGGCAAGGCCATACAATAATTACGTAAAAACCCCAACGGTCAAAACGACCCCCTGTGAGCAAGCACTTGGCGACAGTGGGAAGGAAAAACTCCCTTTTAACAGGAAGAAATCTCCAGCAGAACCAGGCTCAGGGAGGGGCAGTCTTCTGCTGGGACTGGTTGGGGCTGAGGGAGAGAACCAGGAAAAAGACATGCTGTGGAGGGGTGCAGAGATTAAATGCAGAGTGGTGCATACAGAGCAAAAAGAGAAAGAAACACTCAGTGCATCATGGGAACCCCCCAGCAGTCTAAGTCTATAGCAGCATAACTAAGGGATGGTTCAGGGTCACCTGATCCATCCTGATCATCTGCGTAACAATGAAAATTTAAGCAATGCCGTCTAATAATACTGCCTAAGGGAAGCATGTATAAAGTGAATAAAATTGGTCCTAGCACAGAACCTTGTGGAACTCCATAATTAACCTTAGTCTGTGAAGAAGATTCCCCATTTACATGAACAAATTGTAATCTATTAGATAAATATGATTCAAACCACCGCAGCGCAGTGCCTTTAATACCTATGGCGTGCTCTAATCTCTGTAATAAAATTGTATGGTCAACAGTATCAAAAGCAGCACTGAGGTCTAACAGAACAAGCACAGAGATGAGTCCACTGTCTGAGGCCATAAGAAGATCAATTGTAACCTTCACTAATGCTGTTTCTGTACTATGATGAATTCTAAAACCTGACTGAAACTCTTCAAATAGACCATTCCTCTGCAGATGATCAGTTAGCTGTTTTACAACTACCCTTTCAAGAATTTTTGAGAGAAAAGGAAGGTTGGAGATTGGTCTATAATTAGCTAAGATAGCTGGGTCAAGTGATGGCTTTTTAAGTAATGGTTTAATTACTGCCACCTTAAAAGCCTGTGGTACATAGCCAACTAATAAAGATAGATTGATCATATTTAAGATCGAAGTATTAAATAATGGTAGGGCTTCCTTGAGCAGCCTGGTAGGAATGGGGTCTAATAGACATGTTGATGGTTTGGATGAAGTAACTAATGAAAATAACTCAGACAGAACAATCGGAGAGAAAGAGTCTAACCAAATACCGGCATCACTGAAAGCAGCCAAAGATAACGATACGTCTTTGGGATGGTTATGAGTAATTTTTTCTCTAATAGTTAAAATTTTATTAGCAAAAAAAGTCATGAAGTCATTACTAGTTAAAGTTAAAGGAATACTCGGCTCAATAGAGCTCTGACTCTTTGTCAGCCTGGCTACAGTGCTGAAAAGAAACCTGGGGTTGTTCTTATTTTCTTCAATTAGTGATGAGTAGTAAGATGTCCTAGCTTTACGGAGGGCTTTTTTATAGAGCAACAGACTCTTTTTCCAGGCTAAGTGAAGATCTTCTAAATTAGTGAGATGCCATTTCCTCTCCAACTTAAGGGTTATCTGCTTTAAGCTGCGAGTTTGTGAGTTATACCACGGAGTGAGGCACTTCTGATTTAAAGCTCTCTTTTTCAGAGGAGCTACAGCATCCAAAGTTGTCTTCAATGAGGATGTAAAACTGTTGACGAGATACTCTATCTCACTTACAGAGTTTAGGTAGCTACTCTGCACTGTGTTGGTATATGGCATTAGAGAACATAAAGAAGGAATCATATCCTTAAACCTAGTTACAGCGCTTTCTGAAAGACTTCTAGTGTAATGAAACTTATTCCCCACTGCTGGGTAGTCCATCAGAGTAAATGTAAATGTTATTAAGAAATGATCAGACAGAAGGGAGTTTTCAGGGAATACTGTTAAGTCTTCCATTTCCATACCATAAGTCAGAACAAGATCTAAAATATGATTAAAGTGGTAGGTGGACTCATTTACATTTTGAGCAAAGCCAATTGAGTCTAATAATAGATTAAATGCAGTGTTGAGGCTGTCATTCTCAGCATCTGTGTGGATGTTAAAATCGCCCACTATAATTATCTTATCTGAGCCAAGCACTAAGTCAGACAAAAGGTCTGAAAAGTTCTCCCACTTAGAAATCATGGAGGGGTCTGACATCTTCATCTTAGGTGCATGTCCACTGTGAGAGACATAATAAAAAAAAAAAAAAAAAAAATCCGGAAATCACAATGTATGATTTTTTTTTTTTTTTTTTTTTTTTTTTTTTTTAATTTATTTATGTTACTGCTGCAAATAAGTATTTCAACACCTGTGAAAATCAATGTTAATATTTGGTACAGTAGCCTTTGTTTGGAATTACAGAGGTCAAACGTTTCCTGTAGTTTTTCACCAGGTTTGCACACACTGCAGCAGGGATTTTGGCCCAGTCCTCCACACAGATCTTCTCTAGATCAGCCATGTTACTGGGCTGTCACTGAGAAACACGGGAGTTTCAGCTCCCTCCAAAGATTTTCTATTGGGTTTTGGTCTGGAGACTGGCTCGACCACTCCAGAACCTTGATATGCTTCTTACGGAGCCGCTCCTTGCTTATCCTGGCTGTGTGCTTCGGGTCATTGTCATGTTGGAAGACCCATCCACGACAACTGAGGGAAGGAGGTTGTTCCCCAAAATCTCGCAATACATGGCCCCGGTCATCCTCTCCTTAATACGGTGCAGTCATCCTGTCCCATGTGCAGAAAAACACCCCCAAAGCATGATGCTTCCACCCCCATGCTTCACAGTAGGGACAGTGTTTTTGGGATGGTACTCAGCATTCTTCTTCCTCCAAACAAGGTGAGTGGAATTAAGACCAAAAAGTTCTATTTTGGACTCATCTGACCACATAACTTTCTCCCATGACTTCTTTGGATCATCCAAATGGTCATAGGTAAACTTAAGATGGGCCTGGACGTGTGCTGATTTAAGCAGGGGAACCGTCTGTGCCATGCATGATTTTAACCCATTACTTCTTAGTGTATTACCCACAGTAACCTTGGAAACAGTGGTGTCAGCTCTCTTCAGGTCATTGACCGGCTCCTCCCATGCAGTTCTGGGCTGATTCCTCACCTTTCTTAGGATCATTGATACGCCACGAGGTGGGATCTTGCATGGAGCCCCAGTCCGAGGGAGATTGACAGTCATGTTTAGCTTTTTTCATTTTCTAATAATTGCTCCAACAGTTGATCTTTTTTCACCAAGCTGCTTGGCAGTTGCCCTTTCCAGCCTTGTGGAGGTCTACAGTTTTGTCTCTGGTGTCTTTGGACAGCTCTTTAGTCTTAGCCATGTTAGTAGTTGGAGTCTTACTGATTGTGTGGGGTGGACAGGTGTCTTTATGCAGCTAACGACGTCAAATAGGTGCTTCTAATTTGGAATAATAAGTCGAGTGGAGGTGGGCTTTTTAGAGGCAGACTAACAGGTCCTTGAGGGCCAGAATTTTTGCTGATTGGTAGGTGTTCAAATACTTATTTGCAGCAGTAACATGCAAATAAATTATTAAAAAAAAATCATACATTGTGATTTCCAGATTTTTTTTTTTTTTTTTAGATTGTCTCTCACAGTGGACATGCACCTAAGATGAAAATTTCAGACCCCTCCATGATTTATAAGTGGGAGAACTTGCGAAATTGCAGGGTGTTCAAATACTTATTTTCCTCACTGTTTATGAAGTTGTAGAGACTTGCTGTCAGTTTCAGTTTAAGGAAGATAATTTTTGAAAATTTTATATTGAGCAGCCTGATTTACTATTTGTATTTGAACTGGCATACATAAATTAAAATGTGTGAAATACCAAAGGGCCGCATACTTTCTCAAGGTACTGTATGAGTGTGTGACTAAAATGCCATGTTCCAGTATTTTATTACTGATGGATCACTTTTTACCCTCTTAATTGAAATGCAGGGTGACGTGGATAAACTCGTCTTCATTGATGTTGCTGAAAGTTCTACTAAGGGTGGCAGCACAGATCTGGAGATTTTTAGTCTTCCTAAGGTAGAGGTATCCAAAGGTAGGTTTTGTTCTTTGACACATAAACATGATGGTTCAGTGGTGGGTGAGCTGGTATTTTGACACTATTGTTGAAAATCTGAGTTGAATCATCATGATATCAAGCATCCTTAGGAAACAGTCTCACCATCAATGACTGATCACTTACCACAGTGAATGCTGTTGGGGGCCACACCATTTGTGGTCTGCAACTCACATTAGCCATATGCTCCCTTTTGATTTGATTTGTCATTTTGCCCAGTATGTTTACCATAAAAGTATTTTTGTTTCTGCCTTAGTGGTGGGAAATGGCTTGATGCAGTTCCATACCTGAACATCTGAACATAACTACATCTAAAAATTGTGGGATGCTGTGGAGTTTCTGTGATGATCATTACCCCACCCCCCCACTACCACCACCACCACCACCACCCACCATCTCATGGGCACAGAAAAAATTCCAAATGCTTCATGAGACCCATTTTTCCATCACGACATTCCACTGCAGATGCAGTTATGTGAAGTCTGTCTGGTGGCATTTTGTGATGTGTAAATTAAATGCTTTAAACATAGCACCCAACACTGATTTGTTTACTGTGTGTTTTCATCTTTGTCAATTTCCACATAAATTCAGCATTATTTCATAATAAAAGACGGGGGACTGATCAGAGCGTGACAGCAGCACGTCTGAGACTGACTCTACACCCAAAGAGATCAAAGGGAATAATTAACCACCAGATGACATCATTCTAAAGTCAGTTTTAAGCAGAAACCAGGCGATAATCTGATAATCACTGCTAACGCCACCACCGGTTCCACTCTTTCTGGAGAGGAAACACGCTTTAAGAATTTTCTCCTGGCCACGCAAAAAAAAGAAATGATGAAGTCTGTGGTTAGATCCATGTTTTGAAGACTTCCTCACACTGTGCTGGGCTTCAAGTTTTGTTTGTACTAGTTGCACTGTTTAAAAAAAAACAACCTCACTTTCCACCTCAAAATATTATCTTTGGAAAATCTGTCCACCTCATAAGCTGTACGAGTCCTTTTACGCAGCATTGTAAAACACAGATTTTAACCATTTTGACATATTCACCATCAAATTCCACAAAATACACTGCTTTCACAGTTTAAAAAAAAAATTAAGTTTTTCACCATTTATTTCAATAGAGAGTCTCGAGGCGTGGCTTGAGATGATGTCATCAAAATTCATCTTCCTCACAGCTTGATGATCTGTTTAACAGCAGCAGGTGAAATCAGGCCAATTTCCCCATGTTTATGATTTTAATTTCTCAGGGCATATGGCACCAAAACTAAAACACAGTACATCATTATTTTCATAATTCTTTATTTATTTAGAATAATTAGCTCAATTGACATTTTATTTACTTGTTATACGCACTTTAAAGATGGGGACCAGCACCCCAGTTTACCAATCCAGAGGTACTGTCCCCGACTTCCATGCAACATTATATAAGCATGTCAACCATGACATCCCAACAACATCCAAAAACTTCAGCATCTCAGCACAGATCTCGTCCACTCCTCCGCGACTTGCTGCTGAAGTGTTTTTTTTTTTTTTTTTTTTTTTTGACCATCTTGGTGACTTCTGTCAGGGTGACGGCACCAGATCCACCTTAGTCTTCCATCCCTGCCTCCTCAGCAGAGGGTGTGTCAGTAGGACTGAGGAGATCCTCAGTGTTCTTTCCACCACCTGATGATATCCTTAAAACAGTTTATTAGCTCTCCATCCTTGCTCAACACAGCCTGGGGTAAGAACTGCCTCCGTTTCCTGAAGCACCTGACAGTTTACCAGAACCGCTTTGAGGCTGACTGAAAGTTGTGCTCGGTGGCCTTTCCAAACTCCTCCTATACCAGAGTTTTTGCTTCAGCTGCGACTGCGGCCGCAGTCCTTCCAGCCTGCCGGTACCTGTCCAGGTTAACAATATTACTGTTTTCAACTTGTAAAGCGCCTTGTGTGCACGTTCTGTCAGAAAGGTGTCTTTCATTTGAAATATATTATGCAAATGATGTTTTATCCCTGCCGCCTGCACATTATTACAAGGAGATTACAGAGCAGACTTATATGTTGACATTTAGATTGAAAATGTTCATTTTGTACAAATTAGTGTCATGTGCTTTGACATAACATTAAATTTATTTTTGGATTCATATTTGACATTTCATAGGAAAGAATTTGGGAACCCGCTAACATACCGCTGATGCTTTCTCTCTTGTTAGATTTGTCTGCCTCTGCAGGCTCCAAGGTTGTTGTGGTAACTGCAAATGCATGGAGCGGTGATCAGTCCTACACAAATGTGGTTCAGACTAACGTGGACTTGTTCCGGGGAATTATCCCAAACCTGGTTCATCTCAGCCCCAACACCGTCATGCTCGTTGCTTCACAGCCAGGTCGGTGCCGGTGATACTCCACCAATTAAATGGAAGGTTTAGGATTGTGATCATTACCTCTTGCTCTTTTCTCAGTGGACATCATGACTCATGTGGCGTGGAGGCAGAGTGGCCTGCCTCCAAACCGGGTGGTTGGAGCAGGATGTAATCTGGATTCTGAGAGACTTTCTCAAATTCTGGATATTAACCTGAACATTCACAAACAAGCCTGGGTCATCGGAGAACATTCAGACAGTAAAGGTGAGTCACATTGGATCACTGACACCTTTTAGAGCTGGTTGGTTCATGAATCACCCTGGTTGATGATTCACATCTTCATACTGAATCATCTGTCATGTGTTCGAGGTCTCTGTTAACCCAGATCCTATGAGTCCCCTGGCTGGCTGCTGCTAAGTGTATGAAGCGAGTTAGCAGACTCACCAGAAACACTGCGGTCTCAGATGATTCGGTCTGTGACTGAAGTCAGTGAACCGAATCACTTCATTTGGATTCAGTTCACTCAGTGAATCTAAGTATTAAGTTAAATATTGTAATAAGTGGTTAAATACATGTTTGTTATGTGGCTGATATATTTTGTGCACATGCTGTGATGATGATTATTTTACATTTAACATTGTAATTTTGGTTAACTTAATTGATTTGTATTTTATATTTTTGTTCAGTTTGTTGTTATTTGTTTGTTTTGCTGTATGGAATTTTAAAGTAAACATCTGTAACCTAATAATACATATGTGGATCCTTACCATGGGTGAATTCACTGTTTTTTGTTTTTTTTGTTTTTTTTTTTTTTGGATGGGGGGGCGATTAAGTGAACCGGATTAATTTAGTAAAATGAACAGTTTACCACCACTAACACCTTTAGGGGTGGACACAAGGGAGTAGTCTGTTAATAAATGTATTTGTTTGGATGTACTTTACTAAACTAACATCTAATACAACAAATTAATTTTGGTGTGGTCTGTTGAGTGCATTTCACATTCCCCTTTATTCTCTGTGTGCATTATTTGTTCACCTGGTTTTAGAGGCTTTGAAGTGTATTAGCACAAGCAGAATGGTACATGGACTGCATTTATAAAGTGCTTTTCTGTCTGCATCAGAAGATCAAAGTACTTTACAGTGATGCCTCACATTCACCCATTCACACACACACTGATGTCAGGGTGCTGCCATGCAAGGTGCTCACTACACACTAGGAGCAACTTGGGTATTAAGGACCTTGCCCAAGGGCCCTTTGTGATTTTCCGGCCAGACGTGTATTTGAACAGAGGATCCTCTGGTCTTAAACCCACCGCTTAACCACTAGACCATCATCTCCCTGGTGAATGAGTAATGTAGCACTACATGCTAATGTTATATATTCTGTGTGTTTGCAACATGTGCAAATACCGCACAATGTACACACTAATGCTTGTCTGTGTTTTTTTGCGTGCGTGTGCAGTTGCTGTAATGAGTAACACTGGGCTGAACTCTAATGTGCGGCCGGAGATTGCTCGGGAGTCCAGCACTACCAAACCTTTGTTAAACAGGTACAGAAAAGACTTTCTCCTTTGAGTGTCAGATTTAGTTTCTGTAAATCAGTGCTGTGATGAAACTGTTACTCCACAAGTGCTGCTATTAAATAACACTCTGCATTCAGTTTAGGATTCCCAGGCTTTTGGTAAAATGTTGACCTTTGTGTGGGTGTCCCAGTGAGCCAACAGAAAATCACACTTGAAAAGTCCACATGTTGCTATTCCAGCACAATTTTTTTTATGTACAGTAGTGTTCAAAATAATAGTAGTGCTATGTGACTAAAAAGATTAGTAGATTAATAGACCAGTAGATTCCGTAGATTCTCACAAATCCAACAAGACCAAGCATTCATGATATACACACTCTTAAGGCTATGAAATTGGGCTATTAATAAAAAAAAGTAGAAAAGGGGGTGTTCACAATAATACTAGTAGCATCTGCTGTTGATGCTACAAACTCAAAACTATTATGTTCAAACTGCTTTTTTAGCAATCCTGTGAATCACTAAACTAGTATTTAGTTGTATAACCAGTTTTTCATGATTTCTTCACATCTGCGAGGCATGGAGTCAACCAAGTTGTGGCACCTTTCAGCTGTTATTCCACTCCAAGAATCTTTAACAACATTCCACAATGCATTTACATTTCTTGGTTTTGCTTCAGAAACAGCTTTTTTGATGTCACCCCACAAGTTCTCAATTGGATTTAGGTCCGGGGATTGGGCAGGCCACTCCAAAACATTAATTTTGTTGGTTTGGAACCAAGATTTTGCTCATTTACTAGTGTGCTTGGGGTCATTGTCTTGTTGAAACACCCATTTCAAGGGCATGTCCTCTTCAGCATAAGGCAACATGACCTCTTCAAGTATTTTGACATATCCAAACTGATCCATGATTCCTGGTATGCGATATATAGGCCCAACACCATAGTAGGAGAAACATACCCATATCATGATGCTTGCACCACCATGCTTCACTGTCTTCACTGTGAATTGTGGCTTGAATTCAGAGTTTGGGGGTCGTCTCACAGTCTGTCTGTGGCCCTTGGACCCTAAAAGAACAATTTTACTCTAATCAGTCAACAAAATATTCCTCCATTTCTCTTTAGGCCAGTTGATGTGTTCTTTGGCAAATTATAACCTCTTCTGCACGTCTTTTATTTAACAAAGGGACTTTGCGGGGGATTCTTGCAAATAAATTAGCTTCACACAGGTGTCTTCTAACTGTCACAGCACTTACAGGTAACTCCAGACTCTTTGATCATCCTGGAGCTGATCAGTGGGTGAGCCTTTGCCATTCTGGTTATTCTTCTATCCATTTTGATGGTTGTTTTCCATTTTCTTTGATGCGTCTCTGGGTTTTTTTTTTGTCCAACTTAAAGCATTGGAGATCATTGTAGATGAACAGCCTATAATTTTTTGTACCTGCGTATAAGTTTTCCCCTCTCCAATCAACTTTTTAATCAAACTACGCTGTTCTTCTGAACAATGTCTTGAACGTCCCATGTTCCTCAGGCTTTCAAAGAGAAAAGCATGTTCAACGGGTGCTGGCTTCACCCTTAAATAGGGGACACCTGATTCACACCTGTGTATTCCACAAAATTGACAAACTCACTGACTGAATGCCACACTATTACTGTGAACACCCCCTTTTCTACTTTTTTTTTTTTACTAATAGCCCAATTTCATAGACTTAATGCAATTCTACAGCTAGCCAGGCCCCTGTAGTCGGTGCGGACCAAGGTAGCTTAGCCGCCGTTAGTTACCCCCTGGCAGATCCCGAGCAGCCGGGAAAGCAGGCTGACTGGGTGACTGTGAGGAGGAAGCGTAGCCCTAAACAGAAGCCCCGTGTACACCGCCAACCCGTTCACATCTCTAACCGTTTTTCCCCACTCGACGACACACCCGCCGAGGATCAAACTCTGGTTATTGGCGACTCTGTTTTGCGAAATGTGAAGTTAGCGACACCAGCAACCATAGTCAATTGTCTTCCGGGGGCCAGAGCAGGCGACATTGAAGGAAATTTGAAACTGCTGGCTAAGGCTAAGCGTAAATTTGGTAAGATTGTAATTCACGTCGGCAGTAATGACACCCGGTTACGCCAATCGGAGGTCACTAAAATTAACATTAAATCGGTGTGTAACTTTGCAAAAACAATGTCGGACTCTGTAGTTTTCTCTGGGCCCCTCCCCAATCAGACCGGGAGTGACATGTTTAGCCGCATGTTCTCCTTGAATTGCTGGCTGTCTGAGTGGTGTCCAAAAACTGAGGTGGGCTTCATAGATAATTGGCAAAGCTTCTGGGGAAAACCTGGTCTTGTTAGGAGAGACGGCATCCATCCCACTTTGGATGGAGCAGCTCTCATTTCTAGAAATCTGGCCAATTTTCTTAAATCCTCCAAACCGTGACTATCCAGGGTTGGGACCAGGAAGCAGAGCTGTAGTCTTACACACCTCTCTGCAGCTTCTCTCCCCCTGCCATCCCCTCATTACCCCATCCCCGTAGAGACGGTGCCTGCTCCCAGACTACCAATAACCAGCAAAAATCTATTTAAGCATAAAAATTCAAAAAGAAAAAATAATATAGCACCTTCAACTGCACCACAGACTAAAACAGTTAAATGTGGTCTATTAAACATTAGGTCTCTCTCTTCTAAGTCCCTGTTGGTAAATGATATAATAATTGATCAACATATTGATTTATTCTGCCTTACAGAAACCTGGTTACAGCAGGATGAATATGTTAGTTTAAATGAGTCAACACCCCCGAGTCACACTAACTGTCAGAATGCTCGTAGCACGGGCCGGGGCGGAGGATTAGCAGCAATCTTCCATTCCAGCTTATTAATTAATCAAAAACCCAGACAGAGCTTTAATTCATTTGAAAGCTTGAGTCTTAGTCTTGTCCATCCAAATTGGAAGTCCCAAAAACCAGTTTTATTTGTTATTATCTATCGTCCACCTGGTCGTTACTGTGAGTTTCTCTGTGAATTTTCAGACCTTTTGTCTGACTTGGTGCTTAGCTCAGATAAGATAATTATAGTGGGCGATTTTAACATCCACACAGATGCTGAGAATGACAGCCTCAACACTGCATTTAATCTATTATTAGACTCTATTGGCTTTGCTCAAAAAGTAAATGAGTCCACCCACCACTTTAATCATATCTTAGATCTTGTTCTGACTTATGGTATGGAAATAGAAGACTTAACAGTATTCCCTGAAAACTCCCTTCTGTCTGATCATTTCTTAATAACATTTACATTTACTCTGATGGACTACCCAGCAGTGGGGAATAAGTTTCATTACACTAGAAGTCTTTCAGAAAGCGCTGTAACTAGGTTTAAGGATATGATTCCTTCTTTATGTTCTCTAATGCCATATACCAACACAGTGCAGAGTAGCTACCTAAACTCTGTAAGTGAGATAGAGTATCTCGTCAATAGTTTTACATCCTCATTGAAGACAACTTTGGATGCTGTAGCTCCTCTAAAAAAGAGAGCTTTAAATCAGAAGTGCCTGGCTCCGTGGTATAACTCACAAACTCGTAGCTTAAAGCAGATAACCCGTAAGTTGGAGAGGAAATGGCGTCTCACTAATTTAGAAGATCTTCACTTAGCCTGGAAAAAGAGTCTGTTGCTCTATAAAAAAGCCCTCCGTAAAGCTAGGACATCTTTCTACTCATCACTAATTGAAGAAAATAAGAACCCCAGGTTTCTTTTCAGCACTGTAGCCAGGCTGACAAAGAGTCAGAGCTATATTGAGCTGAGTATTCCATTAACTTTAACTAGTAATGACTTCATGACTTTCTTTGCTAACAAAATTTTAACTATTAGAGAAAAAATTACTCATAACCATCCCAAAGACGTATCGTTATCTTTGGCTGCTTTCAGTGATGCCGGTATTTGGTTAGACTCTTTCTCTCCGATTGTTCTGTCTGACTTATTTTCATTAGTTACTTCATCCAAACCATCAACATGTTTATTAGACCCCATTCCTACCAGGCTGCTCAAGGAAGCCCTACCATTATTTAATGCTTCGATCTTAAATATGATCAATCTATCTTTGTTAGTTGGCTATGTACCACAGGCTTTTAAGGTGGCAGTAATTAAACCATTACTTAAAAAGCCATCACTTGACCCAGCTATCTTAGCTAATTATAGGCCAATCTCCAACCTTCCTTTTCTCTCAAAAATTCTTGAAAGGGTAGTTGTAAAACAGCTAACTGATCATCTGCAGAGGAATGGTCTATTTGAAGAGTTTCAGTCAGGTTTTAGAATTCATCATAGTACAGAAACAGCATTAGTGAAGGTTACAAATGATCTTCTTATGGCCTCGGACAGTGGACTCATCTCTGTGCTTGTTCTGTTAGACTTCAGTGCTGCTTTTGATACTGTTGACCATAAAATTTTATTACAGAGATTAGAGCATGCCATAGGTATTAAAGGCACTGCGCTGCGGTGGTTTGAATCATATTTGTCTAATAGATTACAATTTGTTCATGTAAATGGGGAATCTTCTTCACAGACTAAAGTTAATTATGGAGTTCCACAAGGTTCTGTGCTAGGACCAATTTTATTCACTTTATACATGCTTCCCTTAGGCAGTATTATTAGATGGTATTGCTTAAATTTTCATTGTTACGCAGATGATACCCAGCTTTATCTATCCATGAAGCCAGAGGACACACACCAATTAGCTAAACTGCAGGATTGTCTTACAGACATAAAGACATGGATGACCTCTAATTTCCTGCTTTTAAACTCAGATAAAACTGAAGTTATTGTACTTGGCCCCACAAATCTTAGAAACATGGTGTCTAACCAGATCCTTACTCTGGATGGCATTACCCTGACCTCTAGTAATACTGTGAGAAATCTTGGAGTCATTTTTGATCAGGATATGTCATTCAAAGCGCATATTAAACAAATATGTAGGACTGCTTTTTTGCATTTACGCAATATCTCTAAAATCAGAAAGGTCTTGTCTCAGAGTGATGCTGAAAAACTAATTCATGCATTTATTTCCTCTAGGCTGGACTATTGTAATTCATTATTATCAGGTTGTCCTAAAAGTTCCCTAAAAAGCCTTCAGTTAATTCAAAATGCTGCAGCTAGAGTACTGACGGGGACTAGAAGGAGAGAGCATATCTCACCCATATTGGCCTCTCTTCATTGGCTTCCTGTTAATTCTAGAATAGAATTTAAAATTCTTCTTCTTACTTATAAGGTTTTGAATAATCAGGTCCCATCTTATCTTAGGGACCTCGTAGTACCATATCACCCCAATAGAGTGCTTCGCTCTCAGACTGCAGGCTTACTTGTAGTTCCTAGGGTTTGTAAGAGTAGAATGGGAGGCAGAGCCTTCAGCTTTCAGGCTCCTCTCCTGTGGAACCCGCTCCCAATTCAGATCAGGGAGACAGACACCCTCTCTACTTTTAAGATTAGGCTTAAAACTTTCCTTTTTGCTAAAGCTTATAGTTAGGGCTGGATCAGGTGACCCTGAACCGTCCCTTAGTTATGCTGCTATAGATGTAGACTGCCTGGGGGTTCCCATGATGCACTGTTTCTTTCTCTTTTTGCTCTGTATGCACCACTCTGCATTTCATCATTAGTGATCGATCTCTGCTCCCCTCCACAGCATGTCTTTTTCCTGGTTCTCTCCCTCAGCCCCAACCAGTCCCAGCAGAAGACTGCCCCTCCCTGAGCCTGGTTCTGCTGGAGGTTTCTTCTTGATAAAGGGAGTTTTTCCTTCCCACTGTAGCCAAGTGCTTGCTCACAGGGGGTCGTTTTGACCGTTGGGGTTTTACATAATTATTGTATGGCCTTGCCTTACAATATAAAGCGCCTTGGGGCAACTGTTTGTTGTGATTTGGCGCTATATAAAAAATTGATTGATTGATTGAATGCTTGGTCTTGTTGGATTTGTGAGAATCTACTGAATGTACTGATACCTTGTTTCCCATGTAACAATAAGAAATATACTCAAAACCTGGATTAATCTTTTTAGTCACATAGCACTACTATTATTCTGAACACTACTGTAAATAAATTATAGTTAGGACTCTTCTTCAAATTCATAGAGAAAGATAGAAGAACTACAGTGTTGATTCCCTATAAACCAATTAAGTATACTTTATTGGCCCCAGTGGGAAAATTTGCTTGGGCAACCCCCCGCCCCCCCCCCGCCAAAAAAAACAGGTAAAATAAATTAAAATTGAGGTGTAAAAATCTACCTTAAAACGGCCCAAAAGACGGTTTAAAATGCATATGTAGTGTTCCACCGTGTGGCGTGTCTGCCATCACTCAAGGAGGATGGAAGTGCTGACAGTATAAACCAGTCACTCGAAAAGGAAGCAGTACATAAATATGTCTTTGCAAGTTTAGGAAGAAAAAGTCCTTAAGCAGCTTTGAGTTCTACATCACTAACCAGTGCTATACACAGTATAAGCTTAAAAAAGTTTGTGAATGCAAACTCTGGAAATCGGTGCATCAGTCGTCCATATTTGGAGCAGAACATATTCAAAATCGGTTTTATACGACAAAAGAAATGATACTATATTCCTTACATTTTTATTTTAACCCTTTTAGTGTTGGGCATTTTCTAATGAAATCATTTTAATTATTTTCTAATGAAACAAAACACAAGTTCAAATACTTGTGGATTTTTTTCACCAGCTTTTCTTTGGTTAAAGATGTGCATAGTAGTACAATGGTTAATAGGTAAACAAACCCATTTATTTGATTTCAACACTGGAGAACATTACTTTCATTGTACTGACTTGCTTCAAACTTGCCCGTTTAACGGCGGTGCTGCCTCCTTTGTAACAGTCGAGGGATGAGTCGGTGTTCTCGCACTTCTTTCACATTGTTGTAAGTTTTAGATTTGTAGCAGTTTTTCCCTTTTTCAGATGTTTTCTGCACATTAAATGCCAGAGGTGGGATGAAGTCACTCTCAAGTCATAATGACCACCAATTGTTTGCAAGCTGACGTGACTTGGACTTGCAGATTGATGACTTGACAGTGACTTCATCCCACCTCTGTTAAATGCGCCTTAAAACTTGTCTTATGTAAAAATTCTTCTGAAAACATATTTATGCAAGTTACTTGCATTTAATGAGAAACACACCAGAGGCATAGAAACTGAAACGCATTCTCAAGGGCAGGTGTCTTGATTGTAGCACAAATAGCTCAAGTTTTTGACAAGTTTGTGTGCATGCAGAGCCTTTGAGTTGATGAAGAATCAAGGTCAGAGGTCATGGTCTGTGGGTCTGTCCGTAGCTGATATCACAAGCAGCATCCTGACGAACAAGATGAAGGTCCACTCTGTCTCCACGCTGGCTCAGGTAAGTGTGACCTTCACCTTTACTGTCTGACTCCAGAACATTTTTACTGGCGAAGACGGCAGCATGTCATCTGTTTGTTGGTTTCAGGGTTGGGGTGGCATTAACGCCGAGGTGTTCTTGAGCTTGCCGTGCATCATGGGAGCCAATGGTTCCATGCGGCTGGCTGGTGTGTCATTGGGTCTGGAGGAAGACTCCAAACTGAAGGACAGCATCGCCTCGCTTTCCAACCTCATGAGTCAGCTCCAGCTATGATTGGTGTTTGTCGCCTCAGAGTTAATGACATATATCATTTAAAAAGTTAGATTATACAGTTTAACCCTCAGTCCTTGAAGCTGTGCATTTTCTGTGGGTAAGAGTCAGGAATTAGACTGTATTTGTACGGGACGCTTACATTGATGCAGACTTTATACACACACATGCTGATGTCAGCCTGCTGTTACGACACTCAACTGCACACCATGTGTAAGGTGGGCATTCAGGACCTTGCTAAGGGGTACCTTTCTGAGTTTCCTGATGGAGACTCGAACAGACGATCCTGTGGTCAGGAGCCTGCCGCTCTAACCTCCAGCCAGGACATTTGAGACAAATTCACTGTTGGGATATTTTAAAGCCATAAAATGCAAGACCCTCAAATAACTTGTAATGCCTGCAGTTTTAAGCACTAACTTTTTTTTAAACACTCGCTGCAGCCAAAGATGAACTTGTGAATGTGGTCATGTATTTATCATTTGGTATGAAGGAAGTTTATATTATATGGTACAGGGTACTAAAGTGGCACTTAAATTCTTGTGTATTTAATGGTCTTATTATTCTGTATTCTTTTTACTTTCCAATGCTGGAACCTCACTAATGTATAATAAAAACTACACATTTCTGGTGGAAGTGCAATAAATAGCTCTTAAATATCTACGGTTGGGTTCTTACTGTAAACTAAGCAGTCACAGCCATGCAATACCAGATTTGTTAAATAAGTGCACACACCAATTTATACAGCAGCAAGACCAAACTTTATGAACAAGGAATAAAATAAAATGTCTCAAAAATGAACAATATTGACAGTAATGTGCAATTACAAAAAAAAAAAAAAAAAAACTGCTACGAGATCAGTGCAAAACATTTGTATAAAATATGACCGTACGTTCTTCAGTATTATGGCTTTAACTCCCATTTCTCTGAAACTTTAATTTTGTTACTGCAGTGTCTCTAAAATATATCTGTACTTATGAAATCTTTTGCTTCTGTAACAAAAAGGATCTTATACACGGGTGATTCTTAGACTACGGGCACTTATGTCCTTTGATCATATTGTATGAAAAACAGAACAAAGGGGAAATTTCACACTTTTATAGTTATCTTTACAATGAAAGTGTGTTAAGAAATTTGTTCTAGTAGTCTATGATGACTTTCACCTTTTTTCAGCATCATTATATGCAAATATTGCCGTTTTGTGCTTGTCCCACACCCAGACTTTTGATCTTCAATGATAAAAATGAATGGTAAAGAAATGTTTTTTCTGTTTTAAAATATCTCTGAATAAAATATCAGTAAAATAAAACATAATTGGGGTATTCAATGTCATACAACTGATTTTTTTTAAACAAAATGTAGTTGTCCCACACTATTGCCGTAATTTCCACCACAACACTGTAATGTCCGTAAACAGTTTGTATGAAAGATTGTTTGGGTAGTTTCTATGGAGATAAACAGTGACATCAGAGCCCATGTATATAGCGCCAAATCACAACAAACAGTTGCCCCAAGGCGCTTTATATTGTAAGGCAATGGTGTGGTGGTAAATTGCATTTACAAGACCAATAGTGCCCGTAGTTAAAGAATCACCCACATACACATTATTCCCTATCAAAGTATTTTGATGTACCAGCCTAAATGTGTAACATAGGTCAACGACACTCTTGCCAAAAACATGGCGCTGGCTATGAGCTGAAACCAAAACTCTGCCACTAGGTGGTGCTTCTACTAAGGAATGTTAATTTCTTTGTATTTGAGGTGTTATGTTTAGTAAGTAATACTTGCACAAGGTGTAGCTTTGCATACTTATACATACAGTATTATTGACATTACATTAAAAGAAGGATGGTGGTATGAAAGAAGGCAAAGCAACAAGTGTATGTTTAACATCCACAGTATACCAGCTACTTACTTTGCTTTTACCATAAAACTAGAGTCAATGACCTTCTGCAAACTCCTCCTTTTCATGACAAATATTTTCACATTTCTGTCAAAAGTCCAAATGCACAATTTTTTATTGGGACATAAAGCTTATTCTGGCTTATAAGATGCAAAATAATGAAACAAAATTTAAGATCAGTGAGCCTGCTCACACTCGCACTGAATCAGTGTGGAGATGTCCTTACACTGCAACATCAAAAGCCCTTGCATGGAGTTTGGTTAAGACACTTGGTTGCAACCCAGTAAAATTAACAGGGTATGAACCGAAGTGCTGAGCCGGCATTAGTTTACTTGTAAATATTGTATGAAGCTATCAATCAGACTGAAGCCTAAATGTGGTCTCGCACACCAACAACAGCAAAAAACCTGATATAGTTGCTGTTCATGCAGCAAACAGTAACACAAAAAGCACTTTTAAATATGACAAAAAAATGTAACTGCCCTTCAGAAAATGTGCAAGTATGACAAATCTGTATATACAGTATAACAATAAAAACCCATTTACACTTAAACAGTTGACACACCGAATACCTTCTGGCCATACTTGAGGCCTTTCTCTTAATCTTGAAACTGACTCAAGCACTATAAAGCTCGACTCATACACACAATCAGGTTCATAAGTATTTGGACTGAGTTTTCAGGGATTTTGCCTCAATGTCATTGAAATGAAAAAAGATTCAAGGTTGCTTGTTGCCTTATACAGGCCCTAAGGTGGTACCGGTATATATCTGTGGCTACTGTAGCATGAAGTGGATGAGCGCCTACAACTCCTGGACAAGATGAAAGTCCATTGCAGATTCTGTACTTCCTCTACCAAGCTTGGACCCCACTTATAGCTGAAGATGAAGTGTCTTGTCCAAGGACAGTGACAAGTAATGTGACTGGAAAACAAACCCAGGTCTACATATCTGTAGTTCAACCTCTACTCTGCCAAGCTACCTGCTTTACATTTTCAAAGCCCATAAGTAATTGGATAAATATGCATATTATTTTTAATACAAATATCACTTTTGCATTCTGGAAGTATACATGAACACATCACTGAAAACATCTTGGAGACTTGATTCACCTCAATCATTAAGACGTACAGTATAAACAGTCTGGTAAACCTGTCTGCAGTAGGCAGATCTCAAAAACTGAATGACAGAAGCCAAAAAGAACAACGGTGAGTTATAGGCTTCCATGGGTGTGACTGGAGAAACTAAAAAGTGCAACTTTTACTGGTTGCACTACCAGTCACAAAGTCATGGTGGAGTTATACGTAGTTTGTGCAATTACGTATTGGCTCTAAAAATAGAGGGACAGCAGATTAAAACAAATGTCTAATTCTTAAATGGTTAATGCAGTATTTTTGTTAAAACCTGTTGAATCTACATTGCTAGCACATCTTGCTTCATTTGACCTCCATTATGGTGGTTCACAGAGGCAAAAAAAAAAGGGGGGTGTCACTGTCCAAATACTTATGAACCCGCTTTAACTCGTATCACACTAGGTACTGAGACATTTCAAAAAGTCACCGACTTGGGCAGTTGGTGTCCTCCTGGACTGACCCTGCAAAAGTCTGGGGTGGTCTGGACCAGGGGTACCTCGACTGCTGACTGTCCTGGGGGCTTGGAGTAGATCAGGGGAGACCTGGTGTACAGCAGTGGTGCAGGGAAGGCGGAACGGTCCCTGGGGCCCCGAGAAAAAGGTTTAGAGTAACTTGGTGAGGTGGCTGCGTTTGAGTCTGAATGACCGGCTGTGCTGCAGTGGACGGGAGTGAGCCTGTCAGCAAAACAAGGTGGAGGAGGGGGGACAATGGAGTCCTCCACCCAGCTGGTATCTTTTTGATATTCTAGCTCCTGTGGCAAACTGGGGAGAGGACGCGCTGAGGGAGGAGTAGGAGAAGGTGAAGGAGGGATGAACACGGGGGATGGAGGAAGAGTGTGGAGAATCGGCTCATAGCCTGTGTGACTGACGTACGCAGCCGGAGCGCCTTCAGGTGTCAAACTACGCCCAGCTTCCAGCAGCTTCTCTGGACAGTGGTCCTCCTCATCAGCCTCAGAAAGGTTGTCATACTGTGAGGTGTTGGAAGGCCGTCTGTTCCCTTCAGGCACTGCCACAGAGAGAGAGACCGGAAACTTGGTTGGCTTCAGGGGAGGATGGCTGGGAGAGGAAGGAGTTGAGGTGAGAGCACGTGAGTGAGAAGACTTTGAAGAAGCAAGTATTCTCTGTGCAAGATCAAAGGAACTCCGTGGTTTGGGGTATTGTCTTGGATATTGCTTCACTTGATTTGTGCGGTCTGAGCGCAGTAGCGAGGCGGCGCTGAGGATAGGCCGGTGAGTCTTTGTGTGTGGCTCAGTGTCATTCCCTAAACAGGGAGGTTCACTGCCCGGAAGTCTTTGGTCCATCTCATCAAGGTAAATTAAAGGTGGAGGCGGTAAATCTGGAAGGTCAAGAATCTCTTCTTCAGCCTGCATGGTGAGAACATCTGAAGCAGGAGGTTCATATGGTGGAGGCCACTCCACAGCCTCTTCCTGGGTCTCAGAGTCTCCGTGGTGGTTGACCGCGGTCTGTCCGAACTCAGCGTGCGACTCCTTCATTTCATGGACTAGCTCTACCTTTATACGAGGTTTGTCTACTTTTGGAGGTAATGGAGGTGTTGGACAAAGGTCTTTAGTAGATGGGGGTTCTTCTTTATGCACTACAACTGGGTCTGGTGAAGGACTATGCACCACAGAGGGGCTCGAGTGCTGCTCCTCCGTCAAAGAGGACGTCTGGTGTTGGTTGATGGAATCATTTTCCTGAGTGTCTGCTGGGGACTGTGGGTTCATCTTGACATTCAGAGGAGTGTCAGGCAGGAGGACAACAGGTCTCTCCTGACCAAGAGGCTTCTTTGGCAGCTCTTCAGACTTGGCTAGAAAGAAAACAGAATCCATCAACAAGAGTCATCACAAGATGACAGATCCCCCAGGTCTCCACAAATCAGTAATATAAAGTGTCGGGAATCACCCAAGTACACGCTTATGCAAATTATGAATGAAACTGGTCAACTGGTTCTTGAGATATTCCGCTAACAAGCAAAAACGGATGGACATGATGATCACTATACTCCCCCCCCCGTATTTCATACCAGGGGGATAAAAAGTGAGACATTAGAAAACCACACATCATTCTGACCTTGCTACATTCTAATTTAATTCACAGATTACTTTCCATGAATTCTGACCAAGGTTTATAAAAGCTCATTTGTTTGTCATTCATTTGTGCAGGTTGTACCTGGAGGAGGTTGGCTCAACTTTTTACTGCGTAGCTCAGACATGGCAGTCTGTAACTGTTCAATCACCACATCGTCAGGCAGGAAGAAAGAATCAGCGAGTTGTTCCTGAAGAAACTCCCTCAAATCCTCCAACTGAAGCTTCAGAAGACGTTCTGATTGGACAAAAACCGAGAAACAAATTAGAGAACAGGTCAAGATAAAAGTCAAAGAAACAAACAGAGGTGGTGGTCGTGACCACCGGACCTAGACTGTTAACATCAAATAAAACTGCCAAACCCATGTACGTTACTGTGGATTTAAAGTTTTAGAAGACATGTAACCACTGTGGAACAATCAGAAAGTTAAGGGTTTCTCTGGTGTCTGTCTCACTGACGAGCATCCAGTGGCAGAAACGTCAATGGGACATTACACAGGCAAAGCAGCATCACTTTTCTGATGTATCTGGTGCATCAAAGGTCACCAGATGTTGAAAGGGTTTGGTCTTGTTATATGCACTTTTAATTTGGTCAGTTACATGATGATATTTATTGTTTTTGAGTTACTAGCCAATAGAATCTGTGGGCATGAAGATAGCAACAGCAATTTTGACATTTGACCCCAAGGACCTTTAGTTTACCCAAATAACTACCCTCTAGAGGATCTTGCCAGGGCAATTATGGAATTCACCTAGATGTGTGCCACATCTGGTCTAAATCAGATTGAAAATCAAATACCCCGTCCTTCAGCGAAATTTATTTTTCAAATCGCAGTTTCAGGGTCAAACGTCTTTGGCATGCGAAGTCTGGTAGAAATCAACAAAAGGACCTGGGAGGACTAGACCAATTAATACAACTGACGGACAGACAGACGGATATCACCTTAAATGATAAATGGACTCCATTTAACATATAAGGTGGCACAGTGGCTCCTTGTTGTGGTTTGCACTGCTGCCTCACAGCAAGAAGGTCGTGGGATCCCTTCCCGCTCGGTCCTTTCTGTGTGGAGTCTCCATGTTCTCCCCGTGTTTGCATATGTTCCCTCCAGGGGCTCCAGCTTCCTCCCACCTCTAAAGACATGTAGGTGAATTGGTGACTTTATCTTGACCACAGGTGAGTGTGAATGTGTTTGTCAGTCTATATGTGGCCCTGCGACAGACTGGTGTTCTGTCTGGGTGTACCCAGCCACCCCCCCGCCCATGACCCTTGACTGGAGTGAGCGAGTATAGAAAATGAATGAATGAACTGCATTTTCTAATGCTTTACACTGATTGCTCACATTCTCTCTCTCTCTCTCTCTCACACACACACACACACACACACACACACACACACACACACACACACACACACACACACACACACACACACACACACACACACACACACACAAGGTCACCACTGACCTTTGGAAGCTCTGACCTCACCTGGGTAGTTCCACAACCCAACTCCATATTTGTTCCAAGTTTGGTGTAAATATGCATGAAATAAAATGATTAAAACATAATTTTGACCTTTGACCACCCCCTCTAATGACCTTGCTGTTTGCCAAAACAAACTGTTTAAAGGCAATTCTGGGGTTTGACGTCTTCCACATATCAAGGTTGGTAGAAACAAACAGATCAATCACAGTTTTTATCTTTGACCCCAATGATTTTGACCTTTGGCAAAACAACTCTTTCAGGGCAGTTCTGGTGTCAACCTACAAACAAACACACAAAACATACAAACATTTCTGAAATTATATTATAACTGTGCTAAACTGGAGGAGATGGATGAATTTATTTATCTATTCACTTGGTGGATTTTACAGGGTACAAGCCTAGGCTTTGGGAAAACCTGCATTAATGTAACATTCCAAAAACAAACAGCACCGAGTTACAGTGTAAATCACAAAGGTCCAAATCCTTCCTAACTTTATGATATCACATAAACAACTAGACAACCAACAAACGTATTTTGGAATAAATCAGCCAATGTGCTGAGATGGTCTGTGTGGAGGCAGCCTTCAGTTGTTCTCCATAGCAAGCTGGCATTATGTGAAGCCATTTGGTCAGGAGGCACAGCGTGCCGTGAAATCCACACAGCGGCAGCTCCGACCGTTTCCGGGCAAGGAGCTGCTTTCATTCAGGGCGGCACAGAATAGAGGATAATTCAGTCGGCCTCCGACTTACTCTTGTGTAGTTTGACGGTTGTATAAGCCATCGCAGTCAGCAACTTCTCTCCCTCCAAAATGTAAATGTCCCACAAACGCAGGGTGAGGGTGAAAGGTGTCTGTTATGCAGGAAATACAGCAGAAGACAAACAGTGAGGTTTTACAAAAAAAAATCCCATGTGGGCCTATCTTCAAAGAGTTTAGACGCCAACACATCTGGAATGGGAACAAACAAGGAAGATCCACAGAAGAAACACTGTTCCACTTCATATTTTACAAAATTAAATTGTGGGGACTCACTCTGTCAATGAAGCACTGCAGAAACCATTTGGTGGAGTAAAGCCCTGTTGTCATCTGCTCCTTGTCCTGTGGGTCAGCAAGTAACAGAAAATCATTTTTTTTATGTATAAATCTCTTCCCCGTTTGTTCTGAGTGGCCTGTTGCTTTTTAGTGACATTTTGAACATGTGGCATTTTACAGCATTACTCAGAAAGCAGAGGTTACTTTGCCATTAGATTAGGACAGAATTCTAGGATTACAAGGATTAGAATAGTGTACAACGAAGGGCCAAGATGCTGCAAGATCCTGTCTCAGCAGGTGGATTTACACATCAATTTTCAATTTATTTAATTTATACAGCACCAAATCACAAGTAAGGTCTAACCTTACCAACCCCCAGAGCAAGCACACAGGTGACAGTGGTAAGGGAAAACTCCCTCTGATGATTTGAGGAAGAAACCTCAAGCAGACCAGACTAAAAAGGGTGACCCTCTGTGACATGAGTTCCCTTCCTCAACTTAAAGTCCAGGGCCTTGTTTTTATGAAGCAGTACTAAGGGACATAGACTGAGACAAGGCTTAGTACACAAACTTTAGTTTGGGTACTAAAAATGGTGGCGTGCTGTGGGGACAGACTTGACAAGTTAGACCTGTCTAACTCTAGTACACAGGTCTACAATTCAGACCACCCATTTGAGGTGGGTTAAGCCTGTTAGTCCTGGTCTAAGGCCAGGAAAGCAATAGCTGTTGTGCTTCAATTCAGAGAGAGGAGGCGACAAATCAACAGAGGGGTTATTAAGATTGCTGGGGTTTCCCCAGTCCCTCAGATTTATAATGTTTTCACCGATTTTGATTGAGAAGGAAAAAAGTTTTTTTTTGGAATCATATCAACCCAGGTATCATATTATAGGGACATTTTACAGAGTACATTCATTGAAATTTGTAGCAAGAGGCATGCAATATTAAGTCTGCTTGGGCTGAAAATGTGTTTGACAACTGAATGACTCCCATTTCCATTTCTGAAATCACTGCACACTTGTTTGATAGGTGAAAATAGGTAAATCATCACTGCGACGTTCATTTTTGCTTCCGTAACTCCAACCCATAGTGTCAAGTGTTCCTTACAATGTTCTCCAAACACCACAACAACCAACAAGTGCTTATCTTTAACACTAAATTTTTAACCCAAGAATATAGAACCAAACTCAATTTTGCTTATTTTTTTGGTCAGGTTTAACTTCAAACAGCAGCAGTTCTCTTTTGAGCCATGTTTCCTCAAGGAGACTGTACATTTCGGCGTCGGTAGAAGCTTTGCTTCTTTTCATTTTCACATCGTTTGCACTCAGTGCAGGTGAACATAAGTTTCACATCCTCAAAATATGCACTGACGATGATCAAACTTGTCTTAAAACTAAACCACAACAAAGATGAAACAAATCAATAATGCAAAGTGTCGGTGGATCACCCGTGTACACCCTTATGCTAAATATGAATGAAATTGGTCAAGTGGTTCTTGAGATATCACGCCAACAAGCGAAAACAGATGGACAGACAGATGAGCATGCTGATCGCTATATCCCGCATATTTCATACCGGGCGGATAATGAGATTCCAGGCTATTGAACATGCATAAAGGGCAGGAACATCTAGACTATTTACACAGTAAGTAGTTTGTCCATCAAGTCAGTCAAGGACTTTCCTTAGTCAAAGACTCTCTCATCAGATGGTTCATGCTAAAGACCGATACTGTATTTTAACCACTGGTCTTGTGAGTCTCAGACTATGACTTAGCCTAAGACTTTCATTTTTGCACTTTTCAAAAACCCAGACCTATGATGATCTGGGAAATTCCCTGCTGAGGTGATCAGGAGTAAGAAAAACTAGTGGTAAGGGGAAAAAACCCCTTAGTAATCACTATTCTAAAAGCATCACTGTGAGGAAAAATACTTAAAGCAGTTTTGGACGGTGGCGTAGTGATTCTCCCTGCAGTTTGAGTTTAAAGTGATGTATTGAGATCTCATCCTTAGGGAAAATACGGAGTTTATATTCAACAGACATTTATATAGCCAGGCAGAAAAAACCCAAGTTGGCGAGAAAAGACTCTCCACAGTAGAAGGCAGTGTAAGAAAGAATACATAGCTCAAGCACAGTGAAGGTAACCTGAATCCTAACCATGATGTCTGCAGAATTATCAGCCAAACTGTGATGTGTTTTCAGACCTTTCTAATCCTTAAAAACCGACAAAAGCTCTTGAATCCTCTTTGGCAGCATTTTTCATGTAAGTAAGTTAAGTCAACTTTATTTCTATAGCACCTTTCATAGCTACGACATCACAAAGTGATTAAAAAGGCAAACAAGTAAAATACATAAAATACAGAGAAGGTACATTTAAAACAATGATTTTAAAAACAGGAAAAAACAAAAAAAGAACAAAACAATAAAAACCCTCATCGCCGTAAATATTTTTAACCTTTATTTAACTAGATGAAAGTCTGTGCATATAAAACTATGTGCATGCAAAGCAGCTGCTGTAAATAGGTAGGTAAAAAGCCAACAACATTTTATTGAGTCTTAAAGTAAATAAATATGAAACTCGTCACTGGATCCTTGATCTCTGGACATAAATAGAAATTAACTAAATCTGTAGTTTTTGTCCAAAGCATTTCCTTTCAGACATTAATGGCATGATTGTCTTTCCATACATCTGAGCTGAGCTCAGCTTACCGCTGGAGTCTGCAGGTCTGCAGCCATACAGTATTGGGCTGCTGCACGTCAGTGCTGGACGTCTCATTTTGGGGAAAAAAAAACAAAAAACATTTTGATCAATTGCAGTTTATTGTTTCTATTACAACATTGGGAAAGAGGCGTCATTTGATTTAAACGGCAATTTGCTTTGAAGTTATAAATTCCGAGCGGACTCGACTCAGCAGAGAGCGGCGCAGTGTTTGATGCATTGGAACGGAAGACGATTCTCGTTTCTTTCTCGCAACAAGATAGGAGTCCCAGTTAGTCACTTTAATCCACACAAAAGTGACTCACGATTGACATATTTTAATGGCTTTGAGAGGGGTTAAGAAGCGGAGTTGCCGCATCGAGGAGCGAAACAATGAACCAACGAAGCAGCAGATTGAAGCACTGCTTCATTGGTTCAAGGTTCAAAGCAAAGCCGCGCTGCAATCAACGTAGAGAAATTATCATTTTCCTGACAAACACCCTCAAAAACAACGGCCGCTCTTGAAGGACCGATAAGGGAATCGTTATGCAAAAAGGCTGTCGATGTCGGTGGATCGAATCATTTCTTAACGATACTCCAAAAGAACCGGTTCTGGATACCCAACCCTAGTTGTAATACAGAGAGTACATCAAAATTTTGCGCATGCACAATATTTTTGACGCATGCCAGCGTATGTCTCATACGTCACGCATATGTGGGCCATAAGCTGTAGGTAAGTTATGCAATTGTTGACACACATTTCTTAAGTTACTCATAAGTCAAAATATGTCCACTGATGCTGTCCATTGATTGGCTGAACAACTGAAAGCTGCAGTCTTTGTGTGAACAGTTCAGACTGTTTCAAATATTAAAACCATACACACGCAGCATAAAGTCTTAATCTTACCTGTTTGTTCCAATTCGGATTCATCATCACAGCCTGACGAAAACATATCCACATAAAGCGTACTAATTTTGGAAAATGACATCTGAAAATACTTGTTGTAGCTGAAGAAATGTAGCGTTTTAAAAGAAGTCCCTCTGAGTTTTGTGCATTTCTCAGCCTGAACCAGAGAACACCAGCAATTTGCACCACAATAAGAAAACTAACTTATTTTAAAAGTTCAAAGAGTCATAGCGCCTCATTCATTCATGTCAGCGTTTACCACAGACATCAGTCGATTCTTCAGCATTCTGCACGGGATGAAAATAAATCCCATGATCCACCAAGACAAAAATAAAATAAAATAAAAAAAAATGTTAAATTATTCTGTTTGACCTCCGTATGGAGTGGGAGAGGCTGAGTGACAGCGTATGCGTGCTCGATGAAGTGCTTGCCAGTATTTACATGTTCTGCCTGCCAAACAAAAGGGTTCTGCCAGCAGTGGAAATGTAAATCAAGCCAGACTTAACCGTTCCGACCCGGTCGTACCATACCGTGCAGTACTGACCCAGACCGCTCGGTGGAAACGGGGCTGTCAGCATACGCTGGATAAATCGCAAAGGTGTGACAGCTGCATAACTTATTCATTGTATCCGGCGTATTCGGCATATTTTTCATATGTCGGCATATGCTGGCTTAATCGTAAAGGTGTGAGAGGGTTATAAACAATGTTACTAAGCTAGCTCCGTCTGACATTTAAAGAAATGCTTCCTGTTCATAGCCCTATTAATTTGAAGTCAGTTACCTCTAAGCCCCTTCTAAAGATAATCACATTATCTTACTCACCAGGTGCTTCTTCAGTTTAGGCAGCATTTTGGAGAGGATCAACTCATGATGCGTCTGAAAACGATGCAGTTTGGGAAATCCTGGGATGAAGAAACCTACAAGGGGGGAAAAATGGGGACAACATGTTATGCTGACTAGACTATAAAGACTAGAGATACTTTTAAAAAACTTTTTTTCTCTTTTTTTGTAATTTGGGAGGTCCTGTGACTTATACTCGAGTGCGACTTATATACTGAAAAAAAAATCTCACTTTTGTTATTAATAATAATAAAAAACATTATTTCTCCCCCCGACCTGATGCCAGATAAGTGGTTAAAATTGTATGAATTATTATTTCTGACTTTCCCAAAAAACAAAGCACTAAACAAAATAAACTCAAATGATAAAAGAAGAAATGCCAATAATAAAAAGTACACTTCAGCAATGCACACACACAAAAAAAACCCTCAGAGCTGAAACCAGAAGAAAAAAAAGGTGTGAATGAATGAATGATTCATAACTGGACACGTGTCAGCAACTAAATACAATCACTACTGAATACCAATTTATTTAACCAAAACCTTGGATTTTGAAAACCACATTTGAATCTACAGTTCTGGCCCAAAAATAAAAAGAGTCTGATTATAAGATCCCCATCCCCCCCCCAAGCTTCAAAGCAGATTTGAGAGGGGAAAAAAAAAGGAAAGGAAAAAAAGAAGCTTGTACTATAATTAGGCCCATGTAGTACATGCTCTAAATTTTGTCATGTGAAATTCTCAGCTGGTTTCAAGTTGTGCAATTTCAATTCCTTCAAAGGTCATTTCCACTAGTTGTCTTCCAGATCATTCAGCATTTACCATGCATGCTGTGCCTGGTGTTGGTGAGGAGCTGGGACAGAGCCCAGAAGGCATCTTCTTCATTGAGGTACATGAGCAAGATGGCAGCGATCTGACTCATTCCCTGGCAGTAACTCACCTCCTGTGGGGAAACAAGAGCAGACATGTCTGTTTAATAATGAAGGGGCAAATGGGAAAAATTTTTCATAGATTATTGCACACACACACACGGGGGGGGGGATAAATATCTGATGTGCAGTGAAGTCAGATCAACTGCAGGCACTTTCTATACGTACACGACTACCATGTTATAAAAGATGCTGTTCAAATATTCAGAGTCGTGAAAGTTGCTTTCCCAGTAATGTTCACCGTGTGTTGCAGTTGAATCACGGTGATGACTCAGTGATAAACCAGGACGCACACACGCACGACATTTGTCCATATTAAGGCAGATTTATTGCCCACTTTGGGGTGAAATCTCCAAAATAACCTTTCAAGGCAGCACTGCTGAATTAATTATAGTTACAGAGATGTTAAACTGCACATTCTCCAAATTCCACTCGACCATCACATAAGCAAATGGACAAATACTGTTCCCCCCCCCCCCCCCCCTTCCTCCCCTCTGTCTCCTACTGACCCACTTTCTTATGAGCTGTGTGAGAAGAGGAGGGATTAAAAAAGGACAAAGAAAAAAACAGAACACTGCATGTCCACTTCCTCTGGCTCAAACACCTCAACAACACAGGAACCAAAGCCCCCCCCCTCCCCCTCAAAAAAAAAAACAAAAAACAATCTGAGCTGGATTGTATTTGCCTGTGAGTAAGACATGATGACCAAATAAGTCCGTGTGCTCCATTTTTCTCTTAACTCAGCAAGAAGCAAGACAGAGTTTTAATACGTCTGCAGCAGCTTGACGTATTCAAGAATTAACATACAATACGCACATGTTGAGATGTACATAAACGTGGGTTTGGAAACCTCTAGACCTGCTATAATCAAAGACACGGATAATTCCAGCTGAGCTGCAGATGCCAGATGTTTTAACATCATGGAGACAAACTCTGTACAGTCATAATGTCTGAAATCAAAAGTCACTCTAAGTCCACACATGAAGTTTTTGGAAGAACACACGGAAGAATAAAGTTGTAATTTCTTGGGGTGCCATGAGAAATGAAAACACAAAATGGACAAAATATAATGTTAGAGCACATCCTCAATCAGTAACGCCAGAATTATTTCTTCAGCATCATAAGGCCCCATAAAACTTTTTCTAAAATCATCCTTGACATCAGAAAAAGGGCAGATAGTTTTCTCTGATTCAACAAGAGAGAAGTTTTTTTCTTCAAAAGATTTCAGAATTTCAGCTACAGTTCGCCAGAAGGCACATGGAATAGAATGTGTGGGCACAGAGCTACATCTCCCTGAGGAAAACCTCACGTTGCATTTAATTCTCCATTTAATTGTCAAGCTGCAAGTAAACGTCGGCCGTCTTCGGCCAAAGCACACTCACCACCTAGCAGACATGCCAGTCTCCAAAAGGGCAGTCTCGTGCCAGTTCTTGCACCAGCTATACCACAGTCAATGAAATTCGCCAAAAAAATTAAATAAATATAAAGTAAAAATGATGCGGACAGATTTCGGCAAGCGTGCAGGGATGATCAACTGATGTTTTTTTTTGTTTTTTTTTTAATGGGGCCTAGCGATACTACAGTATACGAGGTCTATTAGAAAAGTATCCGACCTTATTATTTTTTCAAAAGCCATATGGATTTGAATCACGTGTGATTACATCAGACATGCTTGAACCCTCGTGGGCATGCGAGAGTTTTTTCACGCCTGTCGGTTACGTCATTCGCCTGTGGGCAGTCTTTGAGTGAGGAGTCGTCCACCCGCTCGTCGATTTTTTTCATTGTTTAGGAATGGCTCAGAGACTGTTGCTTTGTTTGATAAAAATTTTTTCAAAACTGTAAGGCACAACTGAGTGGACACCATTCAATAAATTCAGCTGGTTTTCGGTAAAAATTTTAACGGCTGATGAGAGATTTTGGTCTGGTAGTGTCGCTTTAAGGACGGTCCACGGCGCCTGACGGCGATCTGCGCTTCGAGGCGGCAGCGTCTCGCCGTTTCAAGTTGAAAACTTCCACATTTCAGGCTCTGTTGACGCAGTAAGTCGTCAGAGAACAGAGAACTTTCAGAAGAAGTCGGCATGAGGAGTTTATTCGGACATTCCATTGTTAACAGACATTTTGTAATGAAAGAACGTGCGGGCAGAGTCGCATGTCGGGCCGGACCCGACCGCGGGGGGTCGCGGCAGGAAAAACACCTCCGTTGGAAATCTTAACGGGCAAGTTGGAACATGCCCAAGCTGTTAAACAATTTCTCAGTTACTTGTTGAAAGCCATTAAAAGCCGCCTGAATTCTACAAATGGTTTTCAACACGGAGGTGTTCTTCCTGTCGCGGCGCACACAGATTTGCCGAGTCGTCACGGAAACGACTCGGCGAATTTGCGCGTACGTCTTTCATTAAAAAAATGTCCTTAAACAGTGAAATGTCCGCATAAATTCCTCATGCCGGCCTCTTCTGAATCTTCGCTGTTCTCTCACGATGTCCTGGGTGAATTAAGCCTTAAATTAGGATGTTTTCAGCTCGAAACAGGCCAACGACGGCGCCTGGAAGTGCTGCAGGACGTCCCGCTCCGTGGGAAGTCCTTACACCGACAGAAACACCCCATAATCTCTCATCAGCCGTTAAACATTTCACAGAAAACCAGCTTAATTTCTCGAATAGTGTCCACTCGGATATTCCTCACAGGTCCAGAAAAAATTTTGATAAAGCAACGAGCGCCGTCTCGAGCAGCGTGTGAAACAAAGGAATTCAGCCGAGAGGGCGGGACCACATCTCACTCAAGGCCTGCCCACAGGGAAATGATGTCAGCGACACGCGTGAAAAAAACTCGCATGCGCACGAGGGTTCAAGCATGATTGGTGTAATCGCATGTCATTCAAATCCATATAGTTAAAAAAAAAATAAAAGGGTCGGTTTATTATCTAAGAGACCTTGTACATTTTGTTCAGCCAGTTCAAGTACACGTAGTATTAAAAGGGGAAGTTGTCGGTATATAGTGGTATTACTGCTCGATTCAGGCTGAGCCATACTCATAAATAAATAATTTCACTTGAAGCTCTAAATGAGAAGAAACTGACTTAGAATATTTGATCTGATCTCTTGTCACTGTATTACAGCCACTCAGTACACACTGTAATACTTACAGTATGTAAACTGTGTGTACAAATTATCAACACAAATGGGAAATCAATTTTAAATCAAAAGATAGGATTATATCCATACACTGAGCCCTGAATTGATCTAAATGTATTATGAACAGGTTCGATTTTAATGTCATGAAGCCGTTGAGCTGAGCCGTTACTATTTCCATTTTTTCAAGCCCAAGTGAAAATTCAAAGGTCGATACCAGTTTCAACTTCATGTGTGGTTCAGTTTCTTAATACTGCCCTGCCAATTCAACACGGGAAAGTTATTTTATGTTATTTGTGCTATGCTAACAGGCTAAAAACAATAGACTTCTTCCTCTTGCCTTATTCTGTGATGCACTTTCTACTACTATGTGGACCTGCCCCCTAGTGGTCAACAAAAGGCAAGCAAAGGTAGGCCCACTGTGCTACAGCACAGTAGTAAAAACGTGAAGAAGTTCATGGTTTTTCATAAAATATGCATATGAAGGTAAGCAATGTCAGTCAGTCCCTTCAGCTTCTCCCTTGTTTTTCCACTAGGAGTGGCCACAGCAGATCCAAGTTTGGTCTGCATATTGATGTTGGTGCAAGTTTGACGCTAGAGGCAACTGAAGCAACTCCACATTACATGGAGAATGGGCAGGGGTGGTTTTGAACTGGGAACCTTCCACACTGGAAACATGCTGTTAGATCTTAGTGCTGTGTTTGATACAGTGGAACATCGTATTCTACTCAATAGCCTGGAGAATCATTTTGGGATTAGTGGGAGTGCCCTTGCATGGTTGACATCATACCTGACCAGTAGTTCTCACTGTGTTTTGTACAGTAACACTACCTCTAATCTTAGTGACATGAAATTTGGGGTTCTACAGGGGTCCGTCTTGGGCTCCCTGCTTTTCTCCCTTTATATAGCACCTCTTGGGGACATATTGCAGCGTTTTAGGATTATCTTTCATTGCTATACTGATGATACTCAGTTATACATGCTGATAACTGCTGGTAATCTCATCCACATAAAATCCTTAAAAGATTGCCTTGTATCAGTGAAAAGCTGGATGTCTAGCAATTTCCTACTTTTAAACTCTGACAAGACTGAAATGATGGTTCTTGGTCCAGTGAGACATCGGCATCAATTTGACCAGCTAATGCTTAGCCTAGGCTCATGTGTCATACATCACATTAACAAAGTGAGGAACCTTGGGAAATTTTTGATCCTACGTTGTCCTTTGACCTCCACATTAGAGATATTACGAGGACTGCTTTCTTCCACCTGTGAAATATAGCAAAGATTCTTCCCCTCCCGTCCTGTGCACCAGCATGGACTCCCAAAATATTTGTATTGTCAGCTATGTCAGTAGCATGGCCCAAGCAAAGGGTCACCCCTTTGAGTCTGGTCTGTTTGAGGTTTCTTCCTCAGAGGGAGTTTTTCCTTACCACTGTTGCTCTAGGGGTTGGTAAGGTTAGACCTTACTTGTGTGACACACCTTGAGGCAACTTTGTTGTGATTTTGCGCTATATAAATGAAATAAACTGAACATGCGCACTGACTGCTTGGCCACCCACTGTGAAGGTAAGCAATGTCACGTTTGGCTTATTCTAAATTATAATGAAAAATGAATGGCTAATTTAAATAAAGAATTGTATCAGACTGCATCATATCCCACTGAATTACATCATCCCTGAATGTTTTTTTAACAGAGTAATGCACACCTCTAACGTGTATGTTATTAGGAAAACTGAAACAAACCAACAAATTCCTGTTAGCTTGCCAAAATTACTAGAGTGTGCTCTCTCACAATATAGAAATGCTGCTGCTTTGACGTTAAAACGTTTTTCTTATGAAGCACATTCATGAAAATTAGTTACCAGCAGTCATAGCTTTACACATTTCACTTTACTGCCTGCAGTAACTAAACAGAAAACATCAGAGCTGTCCCCAGCAGCTCTCTGATTACTGTAATTATCTGCTTTGCAAAAGTTATGAAGAGCAAAGAAGGCTTTAACTAATCATGCTTCTACCCCGTGGAACTGCCTGCCTGTGGATTTTGGGGTGGGGGTGTACTGTCAAAACATTTCTGGACTGCAATCCCTGCAGTCACATTTAGATTTGGCAGACCCCAACTTGTCATTAATTTCAATCAGAAGGGATGTTTTGCAGTGACAACAGACTATGTCACCAGCTAGGCAGAGCCAAAATAGACCTGAAGTCTATTTTATGCTGAGCATCATGACGCAGCAACTGCTCTTATTTTTGTATGAATATAATATGTTGCCTTTTTTGTAAGTAGGTAAGACCTCTAAAGTGATTTACAAGACATCTTATGGTGCTGTTACCATGCTAACTAGAGATACAGGAACATCATTCAAAGATGCTGGACTAAAACAAATCAAGCCAGCTTTGGTTTTGTTAATTAGCCAAACACTGATAAAAAAAAAAACCCCTAACCCTATTGAGAACGCGTGAGCCCTTATTAAACAGGAGCTTTACAGTGAAGAAAACATTCTCCTCTCTGAACAGTGTCTGGGAGGCCGTGGTTGCTGCTGCACAAAATCAACAAACTGACAGACTCCATGAACGGAAGGTTTATGACTGTTATTGAAAAGAACGGTGGCTATGTTGGTCACTGACTTTTTTGTTTGCTTTTTTGTTTTATTGGTTGTCTTATTTTAAATGGTCAGAATTGTTTATTTGTAAATTTTGAGTTATTATTCTCACTTTAACAGATGAAAATAAACAAGTAAGACTGGAAAATTTAAGTTTTTCATCATGCATAATAATTCTGCACAGTAATATTTGCCCATTATTAGGAGACTGTAATCTCGTTTGAACCCTCAGTGATATCGGGGGATTATATACACAGTATACTGTTGTGGGCTGGGGTGTTTGGCTGGTTTGGTTTTTGTTTTCTGTTTCTCCCACCAGGTGGTATGCATTCAGGACTGAGTGGCTGAGCATCAGGACCTCACCCTGAACACCTGAGGCTTGTTATCATGTGCAGGTCATCAGGACTCACAGCTGTGGTGTATTTTGTCATAATCAGAGATTGCTGCATTTAAACCTTGAATGCACAGTGTGTGATTGCCAGAGACTCGACCTTGTGAGCAGACGTGTGAGATCGACGTCAGGAGAACAATCTCACCATCACGGACGCAGAGACCGCTCCAGGTTTGACGCCACAGTCTGTGAAGGAGGATTGGGTGAGGTCTCACGCTCTTCAGCACACTTCCTGAGGTAATTTGGTTTTGGTGACTTTTATGAAGTAATGACAATGGATTAGGTGTCCCTCACACCTTGTGTTGGTGAGCTGTCACGTTATGCTAATTGTCTAATCAGCTTCTGCTGCAGTGGAGATTTGAACTGTGCTGTTCCGTGCCTGCAGGGTAAGAAGTTGATGTATAGATTTAAGCCAGGAAGTGTTTGCTAATTGCGTGCACCTTTGAGTTGTGTCTCTCTGTGTGGAGTTGGACTCACCTCATGTTTTCTTTCTTCACAGACTTGGTTTGTCACGGCCACCTGGGGGGTGTCGGCGGGGTCCCTGGGTCCGCACTGCTGTGGCTCCGGACCGTTTGCGCTGCTGAGAGCGTGCCGTGTTTTCACCTCACCAGACCGCGGACTGTTTAGTTGTTTAATATCACTCACTGTTATGTTTATTAAATTCTGTTATCTTTTGAACCGTGCTCTGCTTATTTTATGCTGGGTCCTTCAAACGCTGGGTCGGTTCTCCGCCCGCGTCCGAAACATAACAGTAGTCTCTGGCCATTTAACAATGGACCAGCAGAAGCAGAGACGGTATTTTTGCCGGGAAGGCTGCAGCAGATGTTGGAGCTGATCCGGGATCAGTTGCGGGTGCGCTCCGCCCGGGTTGTGCGCGCATGGCGGAGTTTACAGCTTGGGTCGCGTCGCACCCCGCTGTTACGGCTGTAGCCCCGTCTCCTCCCATGCAGCGGGCTCCGACGCCTGTTGTAGCAGCCCCGGTGGTATTTAGTTTGCACGTTAAGCTGTTTGGTATAACCTGCTGTCGTTTGCAGCAGTGTGTATTGGTTTTTACTCTGTTACCACAGGGATTTTCTTATTTGGCACTTTGGCTCCCTCTGTTGGTGACAGAGTCACATTACCGTCTAGGTTCAAAGGATGGAAAATACGTTTTTCCATTCTTTGCACTTGACGATGTAGGCCAATGTTAGTTTTTTTTTATTGGTCTATTATCTGTTTCTTGTTTTAGTATGAGGTGTTTTTATCAGGGGTTAATTTGTTGTTTTTGTGGGTTTTAAAGCACTATCTGTGGTCTGGTGGAGTTGAAAATGCAGGCTGTCTGGAGCATAGTTTGACCCAGATGACTTTGTTAGTCTGTTAGTCTTTCTTTTTTATTTCTTTTGGTTTCACCTCCCAGGGTTTGATGGGACGGTCCTCTGGGGGGTGATGGGGGGGGTAATTACGTTGTTTTTTTCTTTTTTTTGTTTTTGTTGTGCCCTCTCTTCTCCTCTGGCTCCAGCCGTGTGAGCCGTATGTTGTCGGCGTTGCTGGAGTGGTGCAGTTTGGTTATGCTGGGCGTTTCCCAGGTCACCTCTGCACCCGGGAGGGGGGGTTTGGGGTATTTTTTTTTAATTCCCTTTGCAACCTCCAGCCTTGGCGCGCCTCTGTGCCATTTGCCATTGGCGTTGCTGGGGTGGTGCAGTTCGGTTATGCTGGGCGTTTCCCAGGTAACCTCTGCACCCGGGTGGGGGGGGGTTTAGGTTTTTTTTTTGTTACTTCCCTGTTCCACCTCCGGCTTCAGCGCGCCTTTGAGCCGTACGCCATCGGCGTAGCTGAGGTTTGGGGCAGTGGAATATACCTGCAGCTGGTGGCTGGTTTAAAAGTCGGAGGGGTGGCGCCGTCTTGTGCCGTATGCCATTACCGCTGTTCCACTCCTCCCGGTTGACTTTTGGGGTATAGTCGTGGTTGGTGACACTGGACGTACTTCCAGTTTCCACTGCGCTGAGGGGGTGGGGTTGGGGTTGTTGTTTTGTTTGTATGTTTTTTTTGTTTTCCCCCCAGTTTCCGCCCTCAGTGTGTGACTGTGGTGTCCTCTGGGGGGGGGGAAAGGACTGTGGGTCCATCTAGCCATGGATGGCCGGGGCTGGGTCTGTTAGTCATGAGGGGGGGCGTCTCCTGGGGTTTGATGGAACGGTCCTCTGGGAGGCGCTGGGAATCCCCGTGGGTGACTTTGGGTCCCAGAGGGACCTCGACTGTGGTTATTACTCCTGGAGCTGGCAGGATGTCCTCTGGGGGGTGTTGGTCCCTACATGTCGTCCGGGGGGGGGGGGGGGTGTTAGCGTTTTTTTTTTTGTTTACAAGCTTAAGTTTGGGTTGTGTTTTCTTTTCTCCTCTTCCCGGGGTTTGATGGAACGGTCCTCTGGGGAGGGGGGGTTGGTATGGTTGTTTGTGTTTGTCTTTTTTTTTGTTTATGACTAAGCAGATTTTAACACATAGTCGGAAGAAGGCTGAGTGCACAGGTTTAAGAACTCCTGGCCAAAATTATGCAAAGTGAACTAAAGCAAGAGTCGACAGGAATGAACGCAAAGGTGGAGACTCTAACAGGTTTGCTAAACGAAACAGAGGGCAAGACCACTCAAGTCAACAAGGGATGTCTCTGCACTGGAGTGTCAGCTGCGGAGCAGTCTGCTGCAGACAGGCTCAGGATGGGAAAGGACGGGCTCCAGGATGAGAGTGATGGTCTCGGCATGGAGTTCCCTGTTGACAGAGAAGAGGCGGCTGGGAGCGTGCGTTATCCAGCTGAGGGAAGAGCTGGAGAGGCTCAACATTGAGATGATCAATGATTGCATGAAGAGATTAACGTTGCAGGTGGAGCAGCTGATGATGGAGCTGTCGTCACAGCACAGTAACGCACAGCTCCTGGAGACGGGCCTTTCCCAGCTGGATCGTCAGCACAAGGAGCTGAAGCTGCAGGAGGTGTTTTTTGTTCCCAGCCAACATTCCAGCCATGGTCCCTGGAAGGGGGCTTTGTTTTTCCTGGCCCAGGTCCGTGTGGTCGCCGGGAGGCTTCCCGTGAGGGTGGGGTACTGTTGTGGGCTGGGGTGTTTGGCTGGTTTGGTTTTTGTTTTCTGTTTCTCCCACCAGGTGGTATGCATTCAGGACTGAGTGGCTGAGCATCAGGACCTCACCCTGAACACCTGAGGCTTGTTATCACGTGCAGGTCATCAGGACTCACAGCTGTGGTGTATTTTGTCATAATCAGAGATTGCTGCATTTAAACCTTGAATGCACAGTGTGTGATTGCCAGAGACTCGACCTTGTGAGCAGACGTGTGAGATCGACGTCAGGAGAACAATCTCACCATCACGGACGCAGAGGCCGCTCCAGGTTTGACGCCACAGTCTGTGAAGGAGGATTGGGTGAGGTCTCACGCTCTTCAGCACACTTCCTGAGGTAATTTGGTTTTGGTGACTTTTATGAAGTAATGACAGTGGATTGGGTGTCCCTCACACCTTGTGTTGGTGAGCTGTCACGTTATGCTAATTGTCTAATCAGCTTCTGCTGCAGTGGAGATTTGAACTGTGTTGTTCCGTGCCTGCAGGGTAAGAAGCTGATGTATAGATTTAAGCCAGGAAGTGTTTGCTAATTGCGTGCACCTTTGAGTTGTGTCTCTCTGTGTGGAGTTGGACTCACCTCATGTTTTCTTTCTTCACAGACTTGGTTTGTCGCTGCCACCTGGGGGGTGTCGGCGGGGTCCCTGGGTCCGAACTGCTGTGGCTCCGGACCATTTGCGCTGCTGAGAGCGCGCCGTGTTTTCACCTCACCAGACCGCGGACTGTTTAGTTGTTTAATATCACTCACTGTTATGTTTATTAAATTCTGTTATCCTTTGAACTGTGCTCTGCTTATTTTATGCTGGGTCCTTCAAACGCTGGGTCGGTTCTCCGCCCGCGTCCGAAACATAACAGTATATACACTTCACACAGATAAATGGTGTATGGTTTTGTTTTCGGCTGCAATCACCGAAGCAGTTGCGAAAGTTTTTTTTCTTTTTTCGGTTCCCGGTGGAGAAAAAAAGGTGAGGAGGTGGGAGACATTGTGTCAGGAAGTGTTGCCTACACAGCTAACCAGAGTAGCGCCGTTCTCTCACCTGCAAAACCGCCTCGACACGTTTTGCTCTGGACTATAAACCACAATGCATGTCCACTTTGTCACTGCATTGTCACTTTTTCTTTGCATTTTCACTTTGTTTGCGTGTAATCTGCCCAAAACTCCATTGAAAATGCTGTGGTTTGTACCCCGGAAGTAGAAAAATTGCATCATATTCATCATATTTTACCCCTTGAGCGCCCGCCCTCAAAATGAGACTGCGCTGCCCTATTGTGCACACATACATATTTTCTTACAAAAGCTAAAACCTCAGTTTTACTTTCTTAAATATTCAGGTTTGAGGTTTATTAACATTTTGGGTTGACCAACACCACTGTAGTTGTTCAATAATAAAATGAATCCTCAAAAATAGAACTTGCCTAATAATAATTATACACACAGTGTATAATCTATCATTAAACATTGTGCACATTAACACCAAGAAACCACAAGCTGGCCCCGCCCCTGGAACGCACGTCAAGCAACAAACACCAACTGTAGAAAACGTGGGGGGTTAAAACTTACGACTGTTTATAATTACTGTATGCTTTTAATTTACTTTCAATAAATTTGTTGTTGTGTATGAAGTGTGTGGTTTGGTTTCTGTCTTTAATTTGTTCAATTTCTTTTTTAATTGTTTACAATTATACAGCACTTTGTAATTGTTGAGTTGAAAGTGCTTCAAGAATAAAATGATTCTGATCATGATCATTATTTCGTTTAAAAGTCTACTTTCTGAAATAATGAACCAAAAAAGGGGCCTTCAAGCCCATGAGCTGGGTTAACTTGCACATCGGTGTGTGCACGCTCATGTCCACAAGCAAACACAAACATACCGTGTTGTAGACGGAGTAGGCTGCTAGTACATGAAACAGTGCCTGCTGCCTAGAAAAGAGAAACCAGAAGTTAAAACAAGGAAGCAACAATTCAGCAAAGCTAAAACATTCCACTGAATCATAACAAATGAAAAGCATTAAATTAAAAACTTCTCAACTTAATCCATCTCAACCCAAAATAAACATGAACATTAGCACAGATCCAAAACTGTCACAAATATTTCTGGACAGCCTGACAAACCCTGGCTGCATCCCATCATCCTGATGTGCACACTTCTTTTCCTCTACTTACTGTAAATCAGGGATCTTTCAGCTTTGACCACAACTATACAATCACTGAAGTATGTAAATCTTAACAATAATAATAAAATATTGTTCCAGCTGTGTGTAGCAGGAACAATAACCAATACAGTATAATGTACTTGAGTGGAGAAAGAATGTCTTTCCGGCACCGACAGAAGCAGGAGTGAACTTTAAATAGCTCTGAGCGTCTGTGCGAGTGAGACAGCTGTTGACTAGCAGGGAAGAGACAAGCAGCTGAGCAGGATGGAGCTGTGCGTTTTGTTCCATTCTGCTTTGAATTGACAGGGAAGTACATCACCAAGTGCAAGAAGAGCACTTAGTGACACACTACAGAGTAAATCTGACTCTTTAACAAGTGCCATGATTCAGGTTTTACACAGTCAAGGTCTTTTCGTATTTTTTGTTCTTTCCTTGCTTCTATTCCCGTTATATCTGCTGCATGTGTGGAATTATTATGTTGGATTTTAATTATATTTTCACGTGACGTTGGCAGTCACTACGGTAAGAATGCCATTTCCTGTGGGGCCTTGTGCACTGACAGGAAGGCTAATGAAACACAGAAAAGGAAACCGCTCTTCGCTCTGTGTGTGTGTTGCACCAATGTTTCACCCAAATTTTACACCTAATTTTTAAAGTAATTCAATTCGACTCAAAGCTTGTTTTAAGGACATGAGAAGATTCCACTTTTTCTGCCAAACATGAGCTCACTCTGTGAAAATAAACTATTCAAGAATGCAACTATGAGTTTTTTGGGAGGCAATAATGTGCAAACAAGAAAAAGTCAACACATGGTGTCTGCAGTATTTAAAGTTCTGTTACTCATCAGTCACACTGTAAATCAGGCATCAGAGTTCACACGTGTTCCAGCTGTGAGTCAGTATTACACCTGGCCGAATTTATGTTCTCTAACGAAATACAAGCTGCGTCTCAGAACTGCATGTTGATACAAGTCAACAACCTACTTGACTCCAAAGCGGTCCATGAACATGACATGGTTCCTGAAGGTTCTGTTGACATCCAGGTCTATCTGTTTGATCTCTGCGGAGAAATTACGAGCCTGTTGCTTCATTTTCTGGGGATGGACATAGAAAGGCAAACGTAAATGTTGTCAATATCCTCTGTTTTTACCTTTTATAATCATACGAGAATTTGCAAAATGTTTCTCTGTCTGTTCCCCTACTCTCTGCAGGTCCTTTGACATATTTCCAGCAAATCTGACATGTGGATGACAAGTCAGCTTCAGAATTGTTCTTCAAGGGTTTATTTTAATAAAAGGTCAAGGTCATTATGGTCAAAGACCAATATTTAGATTTTAACTCCAATGTCCAGATTATAAAGCTGTACACCGCACTCACGAACACTAAGCTGCCAGAAAAAAGTAGCAATAAATCATAATTTTCAACACTCTTACTCCAAGTAGATCTTAAATATGTCTTTCTTTAAAAACCAAGCTTTCCGTCTGCTCTGATGAAGATCTTCAGACCGAAAGTTTAAAAAGAGACATATTAAAGATCTATTTAGAGTAAGGTGTGCAGAATTTTTTTGAATTATTTATCACTCCAATGTCTACCACAAAATTGTACACATGTGGAGTTATGTTGTAGAGTTGCCCAGGTAAGATTAAACTTACCAAAGGTTAATCATTATAGTCAAAGGTCAAAATTGAAGGTTTTCACTCCACTTTTCACCAAACTATGGTTTTGGGAGTTGCCTAGGAGAGGTTAGATTTGCATAAAGTCAATCATTGGGACAAAGGTCAGTAGAAGGAAATAACTTCAGGAGTAACACCACAGGTAGACAATACAAGTTAGCTCACGTGAAACAAAAATGACATGCGACACAAAAAATATAATTTACTTGATTAGCTGCAAAAAAGGTGGTATCCAATATGTAGGAGAAAGTAGCCAAACCCTTAGGAGCAGAATGAACAACAATAGACAGAGGCTTAATAAAATGTGTAATTTATTTTTATACCAACACTTTTGCTCACATGGTCATAATGTAGATGACAGAGGTTATGCCTATAGAGGAAGCATTTTTGGAAGAGGGTGAATGCTTTAGTTTAGCCTCTAAACAATTACAAAGGGAGGAATACTGGTACAAAGAACTAGCCACAATTTATCCGTATGGGCTTCATGACAATGTCAAAAAAACTAGGTAATGTTTTTAAAAAAGATATGGAAAATATTGTCATATGGACATTTTTTTAACAAAAAACAACGTAAGTTCAAAAAACTACCAGGTAAGCGCAATAGACAACATGCAACTACAAAGATAGATTTAGAAGTTAGATTAAAAGAACTACGAGGTCTGTGAGAAAAGTATTGTACCTTTTTATTTTTTTCAAAAACTATATGGATTTGATTCATATGTTTTTACGTCAGCCAAGCTTGAACCTTCGTGCGCATGCGTGAGTTTTTCCACGCCTGTCGGTTGCGTCATTCGCCTGTGAGCATGCCTTGTGGGAGGAGTGGTCCAGCCCCCTCGTCAGATTTTCATTGTCAGGAAATGGCGGAATGATTTGGGCTTTTTTTCCATCAGAATTTTTTCAGAAACTGTTAGAGACAAGCAGCTGGAAACCATTCGAAAAATTGATCTGGCTTTCGGTGAAAATGTTACAGGCTTCACAGAGAATAAGGACTGTTACTACAGCTTTAAGGACGCCCCACAATGGCGCACGGCGCACCGCGCTCCGAGCCACCATCGAGAGGTAGAAAACACCACATCATTTCTAAACGGATGGCTGTGTGGAGCTGGGACTGTCGTGAGCAATTTCTCTGGTTATCACAAGAGCTGGACATCAGCCATTTTTTGCCAGATTTCACTTTTAACAAGAGATTTTGTCATGGAAAGCCGCACAGAGGCTTCGCGCGTCACGACCGATGCGCTGGGACATGCCCAGCTCTCCACAATTTCTCTTATACTCACTGGGCTGGTAGCATTGAAAGCCGAGATAGGCATGTCCCAACTTGTCCCCTGGCACTCCGAAACGGAGGTGTTCCTTTGTCTCGCTCGATCAGCGAATCAGTTGTGACGCGCGAAGCCTCCGCGCGGCTTTCCATGACAAAATCTCATTAAAAGTGAAATCTGCCAGAAAATGGCTGATGTCCAGCTCTTGTGATAACCAGAGAAATTGCTCACGACGGTCCCAGCTCCACACAGCCATCCGTTTAGAAATGATGTGGTGTTTTCTGCCCCTCGATGGCGGCTCGGAGCGCGGCGCGCTGTGCGCCATTGTGGAGCGTCCCTAAAGCTATAGTAACAGTCCTTATTCTCTGTGAAGCCCGTAAAATTTTCACCGAAAGCCAGATCAATTTTTCGAATGGTTTCCAGCTGCCTGTCTCTAACAGTTTCTGAAAAAATTCTGATGGAAAAAAAGCCCAAATCATTCCATTTCCTGACAATGAAAATCCGACGAGGGGGCTGGACCACTCCTCCCACAAGGCGTGCTCAAAGGCGAATGACGCAACCGACAGGCGTGGAAAAACTCACGCATGCGCACGAAGGTTCAAGCTTGGCTGACGTAAAAACATATGAATCAAATCCATATAGTTTTTGAAAAAAATAAAAAGGTACAATACTTTTCTCACAGACCTCGTAATTAACAATTACAATAGAGCTGGGTTAGTACATGAACTTATCACATTAATTGTTTCGGTTCTACAACGAAAACTTGGCATCCTAACAGCTTTAGCTAATATTATACTTTCAGAACAAAGATTACCTAACTATATTCCTCTTGTCATAAACATTTAGCTAACTTTAGGTTAGGTTTACAAAAAATGGAAAAAACTACAATAACCAAAGATGATAATAAATCTTTCTTGAAAATTCCTTTTCACAACAAAGGCACTGAAATGATCAAACTATCACAGGTTCTACATAGCAAACCAATCCCAAAAAAACTATACCAAATTTCATCAATGATACCCCCCATTATTAGCTATTCATATACTAAATCTATAGCTGGTAAAGTTTTTAATTTCAAACAAAGCATAAAAAATTTAGACTTTGAATTAGGTACTACAAACCTTAGCTGTGATTGTGACTCGTCTAATTTCAAATACAAGCCAACAGGACATATAATAACCGGTAATCTCAGAATAATTGAGAACAGGAAGCTTAGAAAATTACTTAGGACCATCATTTAGAGAACAAAATAATATTAACTGGGACACAAACCTCATAATAGTTAAAAAAGCCATTAAGGATTACAAAAAAACGGACTAAAAAAGAACAAGTAGATACTAGAACATTGGATGAATGGGAAGGTCGAGTATTAGAAACAGTTCAAATTAAGATAGATAGACTTAGGAAAAAAGAAAAAATCCATATAAAAAACATATAAAGCTACAATTATAGCTTAGCCTATTAGCTATTAATTATCTAATAGGCTGCCTCACCCTCATTCACTATATATATATATATATATATATATATATATATATATGAAACACTTTAAGCTGATCATCAATGGGATGATCAGCTGTAATTACGTGTTCCCACATGAGGGCGAAGCTACTGAATACTGTGTTAAAAATCTAGCAGAAGAAGAAACAAGATGTGTAATGCTAGCAGCTGCAGGTTTGGTGATTAAAACACCTGCTGTTTTTCTGTTTTCTGCAAATATATATACTTATGTGTCCATATACATTTCTATACGCTTTACTTTTTCTTGTTCCCCCTTTTAATATTATATTTAAGTAAATATTGGAGGAGTGGGGTACAATTAGTTATACCTAACAGTTAACGTTAGCTTCTCTAGCCGGCCTTAGCAATGTTCATCGTAGCTTACAAAATAGTTGGTTCCTTTGTGTTTGATAACGATCTTCTCCTGTGATGTATTATCCTTCTTATGTCTTATAACTTATTATATTATATATACCTTTTTCTTGAGCTGCTTGGGTGGGTAGGGAGAGTCCCATGGGATAAAAAATCTTTTTAACCTACCATCCCTGGTTCTCAAGACCAGGCACCTAAGTGGCTCTACACTACTCTTTTCTACTCTCCTATTTTAGTCTTCCTTTTTAGATATTTAGATATACCTTTGTATACTGGCATAGTTCCACCTTAGAATTGGAATATAATATATGAGATATATCTTACTGAATTTTCATGTCTGACCATCTGTTAGTTGACCCACTCCTCCCAGGTCCTTCTGTTGATTTCTACCAAAGTTGGTATGTCGATGAATATTGGCACTGAAATTTTCCTTCAGGAATTAATTTTGCCAAAGGTTGAATGTAATTTTCAACCCAATTTTCTACCAAGCGTGGCAAACCTTTGGCTAGATTGCCTTGACAAAGTGTGCCAGAGGTCAATCATTTTGGGTGTAGGTCAAGGTCCAAGAAATCCCAGCCAGACACAACGGCGCCATCTTGGTGCCGTTGTGTCTGTTCATCTGCTGCTCTCCAGTCTGTTTGTTATTTTATTGTTTTTAATTTATGCTGTTTTTCAGTCAGAGGCATTGTGGGTGTATGATCGCCAAACTCTGCTGGATCTCCAGCCCCCGGTTCGTGGTACGGTGTGGTTATCGGTGGGTGGACAGAACTTTCCGCCCCATTTTTATCGGAGGTACCGGCTTTTCTGTGCCGTGCTCCTGCGCTGCCTTTCGGCTGAAAGCGCAGTGGACGAAGTGGACGTCTGGTGAAGCTGAAACCTGGCTCAAACCCACAACTCTCCTTCCCCTGAATGAGGCCTGTCCACCAGCATACACATTTAGTCACGTGTCTCGTGGTGTGAAGCAAGGCGGGGGTGTGGCTTTTATTTACAAATCTAAGTTTTCTTTATTAGCTGTTGGGAGTCACAAATATAATTCCTTTGAGCATCTGACTCTCCGTTATGCCCATGATGCTAAGTACTGTCAGGGTCATAAAACTGGAGCTCAGCTATGTTATTTTGTGACTGTTTATAGGCCCCCTGGCCCATATTCTGATTTCTTAGATGAATTTGGTGTGTTCATCTCTAGTTTGTCAACTAGTGCAGATAACATTTTGATTATTGGTGACTTTAACATTTATATAAATAAGCCCTCTGATCCCCTTAGCAAATCATTTATGCAAATTGTGGATGCTTTAGGATTCCAGCAATGCATTCAGGACCCAACACACATTAGTGGAAATACCCTGGATCTGGTACTTGCACGTGGGTTTGCTGTCACAAATATTGACATTTTGCCTCTCGCATCTATAGTCTCTGACCATTCACGTATCAGGTTTACATTTACGCTGCCGCATTTAGTGGAACAACAACCTTGTCTACAACTGCGGCGTCATATTAAACCCTCAACTATGACTGAACTTGAAGCCAGACTGCCTAATATTTTAGCTTTGAATCTGGAGAATGCTAAATCAGTGAACAGCCTCGCGGATAGTCTAAATTTAACGCTTAAAACTACACTTGATAAGATTGCGCCTCCTCTTTTAAGGTCACGCCCTCCTAAGGCACAGTCACCTTGGTTCAATGATTACTTGCGTGACCTCAGGCAGAAGGCTAGAGGTTTGGAACGGAAATGGCGTTGTTCCAAATTAGAAGTGTTCCGCCTTGTATGCGGGATGCTATTTTAGATTATAAGCATGCACTACTGTCCACGAAGCGGACCTATTACTCTGATTTGATCAGTAAAAACAAACATAACTCAAAGTTTTTGTTTGACGGTCGCATTTCTTATTCACGGGCAGCCACCTGTTAGTCGTTCTCCCTTTTCAGCACAGGATTTCTTGGATTATTTTGAGAAGAAAATAGAAGATATTAGGCTGAGCATATCTCAGCATGCCTCGGCCCAACCATTAAAACCTGCTATGGAGGTGAGCGGTACCACTGAGGTGTTACCTAGATCAGTGTTTTTCAACCTTTTTTGAGCCGCAGCACCCTTTTTATATTTACAAAATCCTGCGGCACACCACCAACTAAAATAATATTATAATGCTATTACCTCTGGTTTTGCGCAAAACCCAATTATCGCAATAGAAAATCGATACAGAAAACATTGCATTTCGAAAATCCTCAAGCATTTTGCGTGCGCTCTGATATCAAGTAGGGCTGTCACGATTAGAAATTTCTGGAGACGATTAATTGTCAGACAAATAATTGCGATTGACGAATATATTGTCTACTTTTTTTTTTTTTTCCCCTTCTTTATATTCTACTATTGTAGTATAATTACACAACTCTGGAAGAACGTTTGGCTTCTTTGAGTGGAGAAACTGGGAATGGTGCAACATTTTTATTTTTATCTTCATTTTACATACAGTCCCAACTTTTTCTGATTTGTGGTTGTTTCTGTTGCATTTCTGAAATTGTTTCTCCTCATCAGTCACGTTTTGTGCTTAAACACTACATTAAGCTCAAGACTGAACAAATAAATACCTTTGGAAAATAACAGCTGTTAAAGTTCAGAGTTCTCACCTGCTTTTTTTTGTGTGTATCTCAGTTCATTCATATATTCTCATTTTTTAAATATGTTTTTAAAGATATTTGACCGTTTATTTCATCTCATGATCTCATAAATTCAGCATACGACGCGCACATGGTGTGAACAGGACGGTAACGGCAGAATCACACCTTTAGAGAAAGTTCAGAGAGAAGTAAAAGCTTCACGTTTTCGTTTTGTTAACATGTTCACTCCATTTAAAATCCTCTCTCTGCTCCGCGCTCGCTGCGCACTGAACATGTCGCGCCTGGATTCAGGAATCTCCCTCACCCACCCCCTCCCCTCCCTCACCCACCCCCTCCCCTCCCTCACTCACCCCCTCCCCTCCCTCACTCACCCCCTCCCCTCCCTCACCCACCCCCTCCCCTCCCTCACCCACCCCCTCCCCTCCCTCACTCACCCCCTCCCTCACAGTCTGCAGCCTGTTAACTCCGCGAGCGTGCACACACAGGCACAGACACACACACCAACAGCTCCGCATTTTAGACGGCTTTTGAAGAAGACGGCACTGTTTTAATCGGCCGTCAGCCTCCTTGTTATTGTCCCGCCTTAAGACGAGAGCGAGGCTGCAGCACAATGACGTCAGATTCTGAGTCGTTTTATGCTTTGTGGATAAAATAAATAATTCACGGTAATCGCGAATATGAAAAATAATCGCGAATATGAAAAATACCCACGGCACCCCTGACGATCGATCACGGCACCCTAGGGTGCCGCAGCACCCCGGTTGAGAATCACTGACCTAGATTGACAGAATTTAATAGTATTTCATTGGGCGTCCTGACGAAACTTGTGGTGTCTACAAAAAGCACAACCTGTTTATTTGATCCCATACCAACAAAACTGTTTAAGGACCTGTGGCCCACTCTTGGGCCGACTGTGCTGGAAATTATTAATCTGTCATTAACCTCTGGATCTGTTCCGAAATGTTTTAAATCAGCAGTGATTAAACCATTACTTAAGAAATCTAATCTTGACCCTAGTGTATTGAAAAATTACAGGCCGATATCAAATCTGTCATTCTGTTCCAAAATTTTAGAAAAGGTGGTTTCACGGCAGCTCGTAGACCACCTTACTGAGAATGATCTTTTTGAGCCACTGCAGTCTGCTTTGAGAAAATATCACTCCACAGAGACAGCGCTCACTAAAGTAGTGAATGATCTTCTGTGAGCAATGGACTCAGACACTACTACGGTTTTGGTGTTGTTAGATCTCAGTGCTGCGTTTGATACCGTGGATCATCATATTTTGCTCAATAGGTTGGAGAATTTGTTTGGGATTACTGGAAGTGCCCTTGCCTGGTTGACGTCATATCTGTCCAGTCGTTCTCAATGTGTCTTGTATAATGGCACTACCTCTGACCTTGCTGACATGAGATTTGGGGTTCCACAGGGATCTGTTTTAGGCCCCTTGCTTTTCTCCCTGTATGTGGCACCCCTTGGGCGTATAATGCAGAGTTTTGGGATTGCCTTTCATTGTTATGCTGATGATACTCAGTTGTACATGCCGATAACTGCGGGAAATCTCACTCCCATAAAATCCCTGGAGGACTGTCTTCTGTCAGTGAGAAGTTGGATGTCTAGTAACTTCCTACTTTTAAACTTTGATAAGATTGAAATGATGGTTCTTGGTCCAGCGAGACATCGGCATCAGTTTGACCAGCTGGCGCTCAGCCTGGGTTTGTGTGTCATACATCATACGGACAAAATGAGGAACCTTGGGGTAATTTTTGATCCCACGTTGTCTTTTGACCTCCACATCAGGGATGTTACTAGGACTGCTTTTTTCCATCTGAGAAATACAGCGAGGATCCACTCCATCCTGTCCATGGCTGATGCTGAGACCGATTCATGCTTTTGTTTCTTCTAGACTAGATTATTGTAATGTTCTATTTTCAGGGTTACCACAGTCCAGCATTAGGGGTCTTCAGCTGGTTCAGAACGCTGCCGCCAGACTTCTGACACGTAGCAGAAGGTCCGAACATATCACACCCATTTTGGCATCTTTGCACTGGCTCCCTGTCTCTGTGAAAGCAGATTTTAAGGTTTTGCTATTGACTTATAAGGTTGTTCATGGCTGGCGCCATCTTATTTGCCTGATCTGGTGGAACTCTACGTGCCGGCCCGGGCTTTGCGGTAGCAGGATGCGGGACTTCTCTGTGTTCTCAGGGCGAAGAGGAAGTCAGCAGGTCAAAGAGCCTTTTCGTATCGTGCACCCACCCTGTGGAACAGTCTTCCTGCGACCGTGAGGCAGTCTGAGTCCGTGGACATTTTTAAGTCAAGACTCAAAACCTATTTTTATTCTCTTTCTTATGGATAGTTTTTGTTTTTATTTTTATTTGTTTTATTCTTTTACTTCTGTTTTTATTTATGTATTTGAATTTTTTTATTCATTTTTAATTATTTATTCAATTTTACGTTGACTTGTTTTATATAAGGCGCCTTGAGACGGCTTTTGCTGTGATTTGGCGCATTATAAGCTAATTAAATTAAAAATTAAGGTCACTGTGGTCAAATGTAAGACTGTCATAGACCCACAGGTACCACTGCCTAGTGACCATATAGCTGAGGAAACCTTTTACAGTGCTACAGGTATCCCAAATTCTCTATGAAGTCACTCAAGTGTTGATACTGTATGTCAACTCCTCATTCAAGACAAGTACACTAACGTTTGACTGTCAGTGGCAACATGACAGAGACTTTCTGCCACCTCAGCTGTGAAGCAGAGATTAGTTTCAACATTCATACCTCATATTTTCCAGCATTCTCTTTTTTAACTTTTTCTATATCCAAAAGCAAGGCCCAGGCTTGGCCTCTGAGCTGAAGAGGGATACCTTTATAGACCCGCTTCACCAGCTGAAATTAAGAAACAAATAAAGATAAACACGGAAAATACATCACTCACACAGAGGAAAAAAAAAAAATCACAGAATTATTGCTCTGAGTTGTGTAGTCTTATTAAAATTTGACTCACAGGACTTATGATCCAAGTCTCGGCTGTTGTCTGTCGTCTGTTGTGTTTTTTTTTTTTTTTTTTTTTTGTTATGACTGTTTTTCTGTGCTATGGGTTTTTTTTTTTGCTCTCCAGTGGTGCTGTGGGAGTTCAACGCAGCAGCAATGGAGGTTTTTCTTTTCCCAATTCTTTCCTTGTGTGTGCTTTTATGTGTGTTCATGTACCGGACCGGCTTATGTGTGTTGTTTGTTAAGTGTGTCATGAGGCCAGTCAAGGTTTGCTCAGCCCTGCTCGTGACCTAGGGCAGGGATATACATCTGGAGCTGGTCCCCAGGCGCCAAAAAGGCGACCTCTGCTCCTAACTGGCAATTAGGATGGGTAAAAATCCACTAAACACATTTCATTGTGCAGGGAACATGTTCCTATGTGCATATGACAATAAACTTCTTTTGAATCCTTTGAATCCTTGAATCCTTAATCATATCCAACAATGTACAACCCCTGGCAAAAATTATGGAATCACCGGCCTCAGAGGATGTTCATTCAGTTGTTTAATTTTGTTTAAAAAAATTCAGATCACAGACATGACACAAAACTAAAGTCATTTCAAATGACAACTTTCTGGCTTTAAGAAACACTATAAGAAATCAGGAAAAAAATTGTGGCAGTCAGTAACGGTGACTTTTTAGAACAAGCAGAGGGAAAAAAATATGGAATCACTCAATTCTGAGGAAAAAATTATGGAACCGTGAAAAACAAAAGAACACTCCAACACGTCACTAGTATTTTGTTGCACCACCTCTGGCTTTTATAACAGCTTGCAGTCTCTGAGGCATGTACTTAATGAGTGACAAACAGTACTCTTCATCAATCTGGCTCCAACTTTCTCTGATTGCTGTTGCCAGATCAGCTTAGCAGGTTGGAGCCTTGTCATGGACCATTTTCTTCAACTTCCACCAAACATTTTAAATCAGACTATTTGCAGGCCATGACACTGACCCTATGTGTCTTTTTGCAAGGAATGTTTTCACAGTTTTTGCTCTATGGCAAGATGCATTATCATCTTGAAAAATGATTTCATCATCCCCAGACATCCTTTCAATTGATGGGATAAGAAAAGTGTCCAAAATATCATCGTAAACTTGTGCATTTATTGATGATGTAATGACAGCCATCTCCCCAGTGCCTTTACCTGACATGCAGCCCCACATCATCAATGACTGTGGAAATTTACATGTTCTCTTCAGGCAGTCATCTTTATAAATCTCATTGGAACGGCACCAAACAAAAGTTCCAGCATCATCACCTTGCCCAATGCAGATTCGAGATTCATCACTGAATATGACTTTCATCCAGTCATCCACAGTCCACGATTGCTTTTCCTTAGCCCATTGTAACCTTGTTTTTTTCTGTTTAGGTGTTAATGATGGCTTTCATTTAGCTTTTCTGTATGTAAATCCCATTTCCTTTAGGCGGTTTCTTACAGTTCGGTCACAGACTTTGACTCCAGTTTCCTCCCATTCGTTCCTCATTTGTTTTGTTGTGCATTTTCGATTTTTGAGACATATTGCTTTAAGTTTTCTGTCTTGACGCTTTGATGTCTTCCTTGGTCTACCAGTATGTTTGCCTTTAACAACCTTCCCATGTTGTTTGTATTTGATCCAGAGTTTAGACACAGCTGACTGTGAACAACCAACATCTTTTGCAACATTGCGTGATGATTTACCCTCTTTTAAGAGTTTGATAATCCTCTCCTTTGTTTCAATTGACATCTCTCCTGTTGGAGCCATGATTCATGTCAGTCCACTTGGCGCAACAGCTCTCCAAGGTGTGATCACTCCTTTTTAGATGCAGAATAACAAGCAGGTCTGATTTGATGCAGGTGTTAGTTTTGGGGATGAAAATTTACAGGGTGATTCCATAATTTATTCCTCAGAATTGAGTGATTCCATATTTTTTCCCTCTGCTTGGTCTAAAAAAGTAACCGTTACTGACTGCCACAATTATTTTTTCCTGATTTCTTATAGTGTTTCTTAAAGCCAGAAAGCTGCCATTTGAAATGACTTTAGTTTTGTGTCATGTCTGTGATCTGCTTTTTTCTACAAAATTAAACAACTGAATGAACATCCTCTGAGGCTGGTGATTCCATAATTATTGCCAGGGGTTGTATTTGCATCAATTGTTTTGACCAAATGAGGAATGGAAAATAAACTATTAAGAGAAAACGGAAATATTACATAAAAGTCGAGTAGAAAAAAAGGGAAGTGAGGGCTAAAGTGAGACAGCACAGTAGTGCATCTTTGTGAGTGTGTGTTTGGATGTTTGATGATTGCCGCTGTGTAGCAACACACCTTTTCACTATTTCTATATTTGTCCCACTTCTTCACCATCTTCAGCCATTTCTCCACTCGCTCTATCTCATGCAGCTTTTGCTGGAGAGAGGATAAAACGGACATACATGTGGTCTACTGCATGCGGGCTGGACTAAATATCATGCAAGGCTAGCTGCAGAAAAATAAATTCACACCTTCTCCTCTAGAGCGCTGGGCGTCGGCAGCTCTTCCTCACTGGAGCAAAAAATACAAACACACACACACACACACACCCACACAAAAAAAAAAATGTATGACCTGTGTAAACGTAACAGTAATATAACAAAAAACAGATGAAGGAATGTTTGAGAGCCATGAATAATAATGTTCTCCAAGAATTCCAACCACGAAGAGGAGGAGACAGCAGTGTCAGAGCTGTAAGTCTGTACTTACTGCAGGAAGCCAAAGCGGTCAATAACCTTGTAGATGCTATAGTCAGCATCCTCCCACGGGTCAATGGTGACACCATCCTGCCTGCCCTGAAGAACCCACACACCACAACACCATTAGAAAATACTCCACACTGAAGACATCATTTAAATATGACACTTCTAGGCTGCAAGTACACATGATCAAATAACTTTCCCACCAGTGCCTGGTGACACTTTGAAAGGAGCTACTCATAGATGCCGACTTGACTTTGTAAAAAATGTTTCATGTGTTTTGCAGACAGCAGTAAAAAGAGTGACGAGAAAAGCGGCTTCAAAATCAACTCCCACACTTTGTTTATCTTATACAAAAGCCATTAACCCTCTGGAGTCTTGGCTATTTTTGACTACTTTTGGTTTTACCTTCATAATTTACCTTAAAAAACTGTTTACCTGGCCTTGTTTGGTGTCATTTTTTCAGCACAACCTCACCTGTGTAAATCTAGTTTTTCTTTCATTCTGACATACTGGATTAAAACAGTGACCCAATATTCACCCCAAACATAAAATTTGAATCAGAAAAAAGTTAGTTTTTTATTACTGTGAAAACCAGAAATATTTTTAATGAACCATTTTCATAACTTAGAATGTAAATATAAATTGTGAACTTCAAAAATATATGTAAAAATGGAGCATAAAGTTATATACAACAATTCACATTAAAATGCAGGAAATGCTTCAGGCGTTTTTTGTGGCTATTTACATGCAATAAGATGCCACACAAATTATATTTGTGCCACTCAGAAAAACAATTCCTGTTCAATGCACATCAGAAGCTCAGTCAAAAATGTTTGTAAATCCTAAAAACATACGTTTGTTCCTGTTGGCGCTTATGCATTTATTCAATGTGCTCCTTTTTTGTGGTGTGCACTTCCTGATTGGAAAAATATACATGGTAGTAGCATGTGGGAACAAACATTCATTTTGTCAATTGGTGTCACTCAGCAGCACCTTTTCTTTGGTAGTATCATTTATCCATATTAGCAGTTATACTTATTTCAAGCAAACTGTACTGTGTCTCTGGAGCGTGGCAAACCACAAAGCTAGAACCTATATGTGAAATCAACATCATGCAAAGGCAGCAAGCATCACCTTGAGGAGGTCAAGGAGCAGGAGGTCACGCTCGAGTAAATGCATTAATCAGACCACAATTATTTTCTGTGTGCATTTTTACTTCTTAATATTTCTTATTCATTCTGTACTGTGATTAAACTCTGTTGAAAGGAAACTACTGCTTAATTTCAGTTGTTCTTTAAATTTTCTATGTACAACTTTACCATCTGTTCTTGGCCAGCTGAACCTTTTTGAGAACCTCCAGAAAGACGTTTTCAGGCTTTTAGGGCTATAAAACAAAGCTAAATTCATGTATTATAGGTCAGAGGTAGCTTCAGCCAAATGTTTTAATGGTTTATTGGTTTCACATTATCATAATTAATATTGCAGTTAGCAGATTAGCAGTGATAGAAGCTAATATTTAGGCTATTCGTGTCCACCAGGGATTAAGACAAATAATATTTTAATGACTTTTTAAAGGCACTCTATCTATATTTACCTTACGTATCTCGGAACAAATGTCAGTCATAGGGCTATAATCAGATGTGGATGATAATATTCTACACACACAGATACCTTGTCATATCTGGAGATGATTTCAGCACGTTCCTCTGATATCAGCGTCTCTATGTCTTTCTTCATGTCAAAATCTGGACAGATCAAAACAAAACCCCTTTATTAGTATTGGTGTAAACCATACCCTCCAAATCTGACTGCAAATTTTCCAAGTGCAAGTAGGAGCTATTTGAGTGTGAGGGTAGAGCGTTCAGGGAAATACTACAAAATCTAAAGGTGAAATCAATAATCAATGCTCTTAAACTGAAACACTGCACACTTGGATAAAGATATGGGATAATCCCCATACGCCCATGTTGAAACAACAGCATTCAGCCCACAGCTGGTATTGGTCAGCCAGAATTGTATCCATGGCTTGACTAAAGTCATCCAAAGTGACCTCTGCATTTGAGGTAGAGTTTCAGATTCACTGCATACATGTTCTTGGGGAGCTTCTCGTGGTCCTTCATGAAGCGAAAGACATCACTCAATTTCGACAGGGAAAGCGAGGTATCTCGAGCATAGTGAACCTCCAGGTAGAGACGTCCTACCTTGGTGTGTTCATCTACATCAATGGCTGCTACATATTCTTCAACAGCAGCATCCCACTTGGAAATTCAGCCTTCTCTATGTAATCTACACTACAAAGTGTCTTTTTGGCCAGTGAGCTTCTAAAGGATTTATTATCGGCCATTTTTCACCTGCAACAACTATACAGGAAACCCCGGGGAAGACCCAGGACTAGGTGGACAGATTACATCTCCACACTGGCCTGGGAACACCTCGGGATCCCCCAGTCAGAGGTGGTCAATGTGGCCCGGGAAAAGGAAGTCTGGGGTCCCCTCCTGGAGATGTTGCTCCCGTGGCCCAATCCCATATAAGTAGTTGAAGATGAGTGAGTGAACAAGTATACAAATAGCCAACATTTGAACTATAGCAATGATATACTGTTATTTTTCACTATTTATGCCCGCTATTCAATTCTGTCACTTTTGCTAAAAATGAGTCTGTAGTGACATATGGCACACATAACCATCATATTAAATTGTCTCCTGTGCTGAAAATATCTGGAAAAGACTAAAAAAAAAAAAAGTCATATTTTAAGCATTATGTGCAGCATTTTTGTCATTTTTAAACAGTACTCGCTTTCAGAGGGCATGTACATGAGGGTTAAATTGGGTCAATTTGTCAAAACTTATTCCTGTTCAGAAGGTCTGTCCCCATATTTTTAAGGGGGTAATACACTGCAACGTTTAATTTTGCAAAATAGTACCACCCCGTACTCATAGGCCACAGTCGCAGTGAGCGCCACAACATGAGGATACAAAATGTGTCTAAACTGCATTCTCTTGTACATTCAAAGAAAGGTTTCACAACTCCTTCTGGAAAGTAATAAGTACGTGTTCATGCGAAAACAGGTCAACATCTGGCACGAGGGGCCCTGCTCAGAGCCACAGTCCAGGGAGTCCACCAGCCCGACTCACTGCCAATCTGTCACCGTATAACCCCAACCTGCCCCCCTAAGCCTGCTCCTGGCAGTCGTCATTGATGAATCTTCACTCCAGGAAGAACAGCCTCACAGCCTCTCAGAAAGATGGTTGGATAAAGGGCGTGCCAACAATGCAGAACAACAGTAGATGAAAGCGAGAGAACTGGCCAAAGTTGCACCCTTTGAATTTACTGGAGGCTGCACAACCACCCCGATACAACCTGGCATGTATTTAAGCAAATACGGAGCCCTGTAAAAAAACCAAACAAACAAACAAAAAAAAACTACCCCACAGAAAGTAAATAATGTTATTTTAATATTATTTTAGCCAAAATAGAACTCAGTTTTTCAATGCTTTGCAGTACAAATTACAGCACTGGAAAGATTTTGTCATTCTAATACAAAACATACTTTGGAAGTACTCACTAACTGCTTTCTCAAAAGCTCCATCTATTATGAGGTAAGATGATACCACAGTCAAGAACACAGCAACACACGATAAAAAGAAGAATACTTTCACTGAAGCTGTGAGGTCAGCTGACGGTCTGGGTTGGCATGCCTGGCTCGCCTTTCCAGTAACAGGTGTTACCCACCTGCTACTTCACACAAAGACCCTTTAACCATTTCCTACACATGTCGACAGACTGTCAGACATTTCTTCTGAATCTCATGTTTATGTCTCATGTTTAACTCACCAATCACAGAACAGTAAGCACACTGAAAGATAATTAGCCATTTATGAGAGTGCGCACAGTTTAAGAGGAAGCACATCATTTCAGTTCATGTATTTAGTTAAATATTTTGATCGATTAAATATCAGAACGCACTTCAAAAAAGCAAGTATACAGGACAACAAAATAATATATGAATGAAATACTTGCCAAAACAAACATTTACTGAAACCAACACAGAGCTCAGTGGATTCTCAGCCCTGAGGACGGAACAGCGCACACACACACATGCACACACACACACTGAGCTGAACAATCTCAGAGAGATCAGGGAACACCTTTTGTCCTCATCTTCCTGTTATTTATTATTAATTATTGTGCTAAACTCCAACATGTGTCAAGCTTCACAGGCTGTCTCTAATGGGACACGAGCAGCGTGAGGCGGCAGAGACTGTCAGCTTTTAAACAGGTTCCATTCATGCAAACGTGCACATTTTTCACCGACATTTGCATCGACATTTACGCAGTAAAAACAAGTCACCATGACTATAAAGCTGTACTTTAACACAATTAAATAAACTTTGGAATTAATCTATGAATCACACGTTTGCCAATCCGTAGGGCGGCTGTACGGATCAACTATGATCCATTACGTCACTATTATGCAACATTACTTTATCCAAAATAGTCTGTTGATATTAGCCTGAGTGGTGGCACTATTATAACAATCGCATCCACATCATACGGTGTGCTGCCACTGCATGAAGGTTCATTGAAATCCACCAACTTTGTTCAGAAGAGTTGTGCCAATAAACTCAATATAATAAAATGCATCAATTAAACACAACAGTCCACTTACCTGATCTTGAAGATGTTGGCCCAGAAGCATGCTGCTCATGGTGCATTACCATTGTTTCCTTGAAATTCACCAATCAGATTGAGAGGGTTTGGCCGAGGGTACAAAAGTGTCAGAGGAGTTGCTCCATCTACAACCACCCCAAGCTGGACCCAGACAAGCAGCAGATGGATCCCCCACCCACCACCACCATACTATGTAGCCCTTCTCATGAGCAATTAAAATTTTCCATCTAGTAGAAATGGGAGAGTTAACGAGGAAGCATGTCAGCTGAGTTTGCACTGACAAATTAAATGTGTAAAATGACCAACTTTGACGTGCAACCCTCCTACTTCACTGGCTGAGTTATTTATGGGGAGCGCCTGCCAACTGAGAGAGGTGTGACCCAACAAGCTCATCAACATTTTTCAAGAGCATGTAAATATGAAGAGCAATGCCAAGTACACTCATGTAGCAGAGTTCACAGGTACAACAATACCTGAGAAAGCCAAGAATCAGCCAGTTTATGCAACCATTTCAGCTTAATGAGAAAACAGTCTCGTTTTACTTCCCGTGCTACAATATCAACTTTAAGGCATGAATTTTATGAAGTCAAAACAGCGTCACATAGAACTGCAAGCATTATAATTAACATTCCAAGCATAACAGAGTATGTTATCCTGGATTTTTAAAACTCTTCCCTCAACCCCCAAATCAAGCACCATGTGCATGGTTGCAAGCCATTTTTAAAATCATTGCTCACTAAGTAAATAGGTGGAAAAAGGTCTCCTTCATCTTTAGGTTTCAGCTGTTTTCTTCCGGTGTTGAGTCTCCAGCCTACTGATAGTATTGTGTAGGCTTCAGGAAGAAAAGGAAACCAGTGACCTCCCACCACTCACCGACTACAAAGAGACCTGTGGCGACAAGAAAACGAGTCCTCCTTCAAAACAAACCAATCCCTTTTTAGGAAGAAGAGCTCATTTTCACCAGTCTAGCCATTTCTAGACAGCAGGAAAGACATGAGTAATACCATTAAGTGGTCGGTTCATATAAGGTGCTTGTGACTCAACACAGCTGAGACACTCCTTAATGGAACCTCAGCTACAGTACGTACATCCCGGTTGGTTCAAATTAACAGCTTTTGAGTAGGTCTTTTGTTGCAGCTCTGTTCAGCTAGTTTCTGCAGTGGGGATCAATATGCCAAACTGAAAGGAAGCGGAGGGAAACCATGGAGAAAAGCAGCAACCAAGGTCGGCAAGTGACTAAAGCTCACACATTCGCAGTATATAGGAAGTACGTGGTAAATAGACTGCCTTTATGTTGTGCTTTTATACTTGATGCAGACCCTCAAAATGATGTCTCACATTCACAAAAAGACATCCAGATGTCAGGGTGCTGCCTTGACAGTTCAAACCACTCAACTGTACGCTAGAAGGACCTCAAGGATAAAGAATCTTACCTTCATAGTTTTCTTATCTAGTCATGGAATTGAACCTATGGCCAAGTGGTCACAAGCCTGCTTCTCCTTTCAGCCATACATCCAGTCATGAATATCATGACCATATTGAGCTTTCGGGTGACATCTTTGAAACATTCTTTTTATGTTTTCTGGGGCAGAATGATCGTACCACATATAGCTTTAATTTTTTTTTTTGGGGGGGGGGGGGGGGCCTGATGTTATGCTTATCAGTTAAGGTTGAATGACATGTTTTTACTCCTTCAAAAACATCTCTGGTCATTACTGTCAAATTTAATCTTTGCCTCATCAGGCCACAAATTTTTACTCCAGATGAGTTTCTCTCTCTCTTTCATATGGTCAGCTGCAAACTTCAGTCGAGCTTGAAGGTGTCAGTTTTAGAGCATGGCCCTCTGTCTTGGACGGCGGCCTCTCAGCCCTTGGATATATAAAATTCGTCTGACTGCAGTGTAGACAATGACACTCATATTCCAGCACATATTCCTTCTACTTCATGGCAGATCTGTGCCTTGGTGGTTCCTGTGTTGTTCCTGTCCATCTAAACCAATTTCCCTTCAGCTGAGGGTAACAATTTGGGTCTTCCTACACCCCGTTTACACCGAGTTCACGACCAAGTTATGATCGAGAGTGGCCCCTGCTCACCATCACTGTCACCGACTCCCACTGGGGTTGCAGGCTGGTCACAATGGGGTCTCCATGGTCGGAAAAAAAAGACCCCTCTTGATCACTCTCCATCACTCCCCATCAGTCTCCAACAGGTGTGCGAGTGTATTGAACTGTTTATATTAACATTTTTCACTCGCACAATTCAGTCGCAATGCAAGCTTGGTGTAAACGCAAATAACAGATTACAACAGAGACCAGCCAAGACTTGTGAGCGTAAACAAGGCATTATACTTGGCAAAATGGGTGCTCAATGTCCATTTCAACTATACAGTGGTCTTGAAACAGAGAGTTGTACAGACCACATGGTATGGTTCAAATAATGGCCCTACATTCCTGACAGATTTACTCATAAAGGTATCAAACAAAAAACATACAAAATTACAAAGACTGAATAATATCACTTGAAATGTTCAATGATTATCTTAAGGATGTACAGTTTCTACAGTACATTCTGTACATTCTGACTGAAGTTTATATATTACATTTTTCATAATCACATTAAAAACACACATAATTGAACATGACAATATAATTTATAATTAATGTTACAGTCAAGTCTCAAGTCAAGTCACCACCACAGAACCTTAGTTTATTTATTTATTTATTTTAGCAATACACATTTGGTACATGTAAAATACTGCAGTTTTTCAGTTCCTTCATTTGTTGTTTCACCCCTAATGGCTACAACTCCAATTACTTGTACTTACATACAATAATTTGAAGTGTTCATCTTGGAATCTGCAGTTGTTTAGAATTAACTCCAAAGACATTCCTGACTTGTGTAAGTCTTTGCAATAATCCAAGTCTGTGTGTGTATATTTTTGGCCATGTGTTGATTTTAGAAATCCCGGCATAAATTTAAACTTAATGCACCACATTCTTAGTTTATTAAATTAAAAATTACTGTATAGCATTCATTACCCAACAGATTGAGAAATTTTTACTGTGGGTAGGACAATTTGTTTAACATTTATTCGGGGAAGTGCATGCAAAGGTGGGAACACACACACACACACACACACACATAAATACATACATACATACATACATACATACATATATATATATACACACATATACGAGGTCTGTTAGAAAAGTATCCGACCTTTTTATTTTTTTTCAAAAACCATATGGATTTGGTGGAACCATATGGAATCACGTGTGATTGCATCAGCCAAGCTTAAACCTTCGTGCGCATGCGTGAGTTTTGTCACGCCTGTCGGTTGTGTCATTCGCCTGTGAACAGGCTTTGTGTGAGCACTGGTCCACCCCTCTCGTCGGTTTTTTATTGCAAATAAATGTCTCAACGATTTGGAGCTTTGCTGCATCAATTTTTTTTCCAGAAACTGTGAGAGACCTCCAGGTGGACACCGTTCGGAAAATTAATATGGCTTTCAGGGACGATTTTGTGGAGATTACACAGATTAAGGAGTGTTACTGCTGCTTTAAGGACGGCCCACAGCGTCTGAGAGCGCACCGCGCTCCGAGCGCCGATCGACAGGCTGACACCCCGCTGAAACAACCAGATCATTTCCAACGTGAAGGTTTTGTTGATCTGGGACGTCGTCTGACTTTCACAAAAAGGCAGGAGACGTGGACATCAGCACTTTTTCGGCACATTCCACTGTTACAGGAGTTTTTTTCATGGAAAGAAAAGCGGAGGATTGAGCCACGGTGCCGTTCATGGCGCGGGACAAAACCACCTCCGTGTTAGTCTCACAGGACGGCTTTCAGGTGGCTTTCAGACGGCTTCTGGTTGCTTTTCAGTCGTGTGATTATCCGAGAAATTGTGGATGAGCCTGGACATGCCAGAACATGTCCTGTGAGGCTTCATCACGGCGTTGCTTTGCTCGGAGTGCGGCACGCTCTCAGCAGTTGTGGGCGGTCTTTAAACCGTCTGGATCACTCCTTAATCTGTGTAATCCCCATAAAATCGTCCCTGAAAGCCATATTAATTTTCTAACGGTGTCCACCTGGAGGTCTCTCACAGTTTCTGGAAAAAAATTGATGCAGCAAAACTCCAAATCGTTCAGACATTTATTCACAATAAAAAAAACGACGAGAGGGGTGGACCACTGCTCACACAAAGCCTGCTCACAGGCGAATGACGCAACCGACAGGCGTGAAAAAACTCACACATGCGCACGAAGGTTCAAACTTGGCTGATGCAATCACACGTGATTCAAATCCATATGGTTTTTGAAAAAAATAATAAGGTCGGATACTTTTCTAACAGACCTCGTATATATATACACACACACACACATACATATATATATACATATATATACATATATACATACGAGGTCTATTAGAAAAGTATCCGACCTTATTATTTTTTTCAAAAACCATATGGATTTGAATCACGTGTGATTACATCAGACATGCTTGAACCCTCGTGGGCATGCGAGAGTTTTTTCACGCCTGTCGGTTACGTCATTCGCCTGTGGGCAGTCTTTGAGTGAGGAGTCGTCCACCCGCTCGTCGATTTTTTCATTGTTTAGGAATGGCTCAGAGACTGTTGCTTTGTTTGATAAAAATTTTTTCAAAACTGTAAGGCACAACTGAGTGGACACCATTCAATAAATTCAGCTGGTTTTCGGTAAAAATTTTAACGGCTGATGAGAGATTTTGGTCTGGTAGTGTCGCTTTAAGGACGGTCCACGGCGCCTGACGGCGATCTGCGCTTCGAGTCGGCAGCGTCTCGCCGTTTCAAGTTGAAAACTTCCACATTTCAGGCTCTGTTGACGCAGTAAGTCGTCAGAGAACAGAGAACTTTCAGAAGAAGTCGGCATGAGGAGTTTATTCGGACATTCCATTGTTAACGGTCATTTTGTAATGAAAGAACGTGCGGGCAGAGTCGCATGTCGGGCCGGACCCGACCGCGGGGGGTCGCAGCAGGAAAAACACCTCCGTTGGAAATCTTAACGGGCAAGTTGGAACATGCCCAAGCTGTTAAACAATTTCTCAGTTACTCACTTGTTGAAAGCCATTAAAAGCCGCCTGAATTCTACAAATGGTTTTCAACACGGAGGTGTTTTTCCTGTCGCGGCGCACACAGATTTGCCGAGTCGTCACGGAAACGACTCGGCGAATTTGCGCGTACGTCTTTCATTAAAAAAATGTCCTTAAACAGTGGAATGTCCGCATAAATTCCTCATGCCGGGCTCTTCTGAATCTTCTCTGTTCTCTCACGATGTCCTGGGTGAATTAAGCCTTAAATTAGGATGTTTTCAGCTCGAAACAGGCCAACAACAGCGCCTGGAAGCGCTGCAGGATGTCCCGCTCCGTGGGAAGTCCTTACACCGACAGAAACACCCCATAATCTCTCATCAGCCGTTAAACGTTTCACAGAAAACCAGCTTAATTTCTCGAATAGTGTCCACTCGGATATTCCTCACAGGTCCAGAAAAAATTTTGATAAAGCAACGCGCGCCGTCTCGAGCAGCGTGTGAAACAAAGGAATTCAGCCGAGAGGGCGGGACCACATCTCACTCAAGGCCTGCCCACAGGGAAATGACGTCACCGACGCGTGAAAAAACTCATGCATGCGCACGAGGGTTCAAGCATGATTGGTGTAATCGCATGTCATTCAAATCCATATAGTTAAAAAAAAAAAAAAAAAGGGTCGGTTTATTATCTAAGAGACCTCGCATATATATAAAACATACACGCCAATTCCAGTGAAGCTAGAACGTTGTGTAACATGTGTTCCTGCAGTTGTTCACAAAGTGGTGATCGCCTTTTGGGGATGCTCCTTTTATACCCAATCATGACACTCACAATTCTTGTCCTCAGTTCCCAAATGCCAGTGTTGTTAGAAGGAAAGGTGATGTAACACAGTGGTAAACATACCACTGTCCCAGCTTTTTTGAAATGTATTGCAGGCATCCATTTCAAAATGAGCAAATATTTGCACAAAAACAATAAGTTTATCAGTTTGAACATTAAATTTTTTTCTTTGTGGTATATTCAATCAAATATAGGTTGAAGAGGATTTGCAAATCATTGTATTCTATTTTTATTCACATTTCACGCAACGTCCCAACTTCATTGGAATTGGGGTTATATATATGTCTCCACTGACACCTATGTTATTGATCCATTGATACAAAACCCAAAATGTAGGTAGAAAGAGAAACAGGGGTCATGAAAAAGTGGGTGGTTGGCCATGAAGTCTGGTTTTATTTTATGACCTGGCTTGCTTTACGGTTTCAAATTGCATGCTTGGGGTTGAGATGACATCATTTCCTTTTGAAACATGCAGTGTGACATCTAGCTGTTGTAACCACAGATAGTATGCAAAGCATTCTGAATAAAATCTAGATAACTACATGATGTTAATAATACGGCCAGATGATTTATCACCACGTGTCCCGTCTGTAAACAGATTTCGTCTTCAAGCGGCGCCCAGTAAGCGTGTGATCCAGATTCCTTTATGTGTCTGTAATAAAGTTATGAATGATCTATGTCTGATTAATCAGCTGTAATATTTTGTCAGACTTTTGCACTATGATGCTGGATTATTTGTCCTATTTCATCTGGATACAATGTGCTCATCCTTCACTCAAAGAATAACCCAAACTTAAGCTTTCAACTTGAAATGGAAGTTGAACCTCAAACGACTATTTACCCAGAGCTGAAGTTTTATGTAATTTCCCTGTGACCCTTTGTGGTTGGCACAAACTCATGCAAACATATCAAACAACTGACAATGTGATGATGGAGGAAATAACAAAGGGTTAATTCTCTTATGCTATGTGTATAACCAAGAGGAAGATGGGCTTGTGAAGTACAAGTGCATTCAGTCAAGCGTGAGTTTTCATTACATTTTCAGTTAAACTCAGACAGTATGCACCCGCACCACTCCAAGCTCCTCATACATCTGTGTAATGTTATGTTAGTGTCTACTTTTACACGCAGAGCAATTTTCCATTACTCTGTAATACTCCACATCTGTCCTGCACTGGTCTTGAATACCTCACCCCAGACTCTGAAAGGACTAAATTCTATTATTGTGTGAGAAATGGAAAGAGATAGCTCGGCATGGCAAATTTATTTGTATCGCACAATTCAACAAGAAGGTGACTCGAAGTGCTTTACAGAGACATTAAAACAGAGTAAGAGAAGAAACTTAAAAGATGCAATTTAAAAAGACAACAGATTATTCAGTTAGATTTAAAATAATCTAGTTAAAAGCAATGGTGAACAAGTGAGCTTTTAACTCACCATTTTTAAGATAGAGATGGAGACTTTATTTGCCATTTGTACTCTCACGCAAGGTTTGGGTACATTGGAATTCTTGTGCAGAGCTCTTGAGTAGATACAGGTATAAAAGTATGAGGTATAACAGTATAAAAAGGATACCCAGTGTACCAAATACCAGCTTTCTTGAATAATGCAGCATAAATAAGGGATACCAGAGAGGGACGCACAACCAAAACAGATAACTTGGGGAGAGAGACAGAGAGAGAGAGAGAAACTATACATCATAGTTTCCTAATCTGTGTCAGAATGATGTCCCGTCCAGGTGGACTCAGACTTTCATTTGATTCGAGCTTGGAGTGATTTTTGATCCCACATTGTACTTTGACGTACATATCTGAGAAATCACAAGGACTGCTTTCTTCCACCTTCATAACATAACAAAGATTCGCCCGAGCCTGTCTATGGCTGATGCAGAGACTCTGATCCATGTACGAGGTCTGTTAGAAAAGTATCGGACCTTTTTATTTTTTTTTCAAAAACCTGATGGATTTGAATCATGTGTGCTTGCATGAGCAAACCTTGAACCTTCATGCGCATGCGTGAATTTTTTCACACCTGTCGATTGCGTCATTTGCTTGTAAGCAGCCTTTGTGTGAGGATGGGTGGAGTCTCTCGTCGTTTTTTCTTTGCAAGGAAATGGCGGAACGACTGGAGCAGCGCGACTGCATCAAATTTTGCCAGAAACTGGGCACAGCCAGGTGGAAACCATTCGGATTATTCAGACGGTTTTCGGTGATGATCCAATGGGCATCACACAGATTAAGGAGCGGTACAAACAGTTTAAAGACAGCCGCACAACGGTGGAGAGCGAGCCACGCTCCAGGCGGCCATCAACATGCTGAAACCATTCGGAAGATTCAGACGGCTTTCGGTGACTTTTCAGTCGTGTGACTATACGAGAAATTGTGGAAGAGGTGAGCATGTCACAACATGTCCTGTTAGACTTCAACACGGTGGCGCTTTTGTTCTGCCATCAGCTTCGTGCCCAAGCCATCGGCATGAATTTCGCTGCAACTCTTTTCATGGCAAAATCTTCTGTCACAGTGGAATGTGCCGAAAAAGTGCTGATGTCCACCTCTTCCACAATTTCTCGGATAGTCACACGACGGTCCCACATCACCACAGCGTTCACTTTGGAAATGATCTGGTCATTTCAGCATGTTGATGGCCGCCCGGAGCGCGCCTCGCTCTCCACTGTTGTGCGGCCGTCTCTACCGGTTGTACCGCTCCTTAATCTGTGCAATGCCCATAGGATCGTCACTGAAAGCCGTCTGAATAATCCGAATTGATTCCACCTGGCTGTCGCCCAGTTTGTGGCAAAATTTGATGCAGTTGCGCTGCTCCAGTCCTTCCGCCATTACACCCATCTGCACACAAAGGCTGCTTACAAGCAAATGATGCAATCGACAGGCGTGAAAAAATTCACGCCTGCGCTACGAAGGTCAAGGTTGGCTCATGCAAGCACACGTGATTCAAATCCATCAGGTTTTTGAAAAAAAATAAAAAGGTCCAATACTTTTCTAACAGACCTCGTACTTGTCTCTTCTAGACTGGATTATTGCAAGGTCCTTTTCTCTGTTTTACGGCAGTCCAGCATTAGGGGTCTCCAACTGGTTCAAAGTGCTGCTGCCAGAATTGTGACAAGAAGCAGAAAGTTTGACCACATTACACCGATTATGGCCTCCCTTCATTGGCTTCCTGTCTCTGTCAGGTCTGATTTTAAGATTCTGTTACCAATTTATAAAACTATACATGGATTAGCACCTCCCTACCTAGCTGTCCTAATTCCACCCTGCGTACTGGCCTGTGCTCTGTGTTCTCAGGGTGCAGGACTACTTTGTGTCCCTAAGGTTAAAAAAAAGTCATCAGGTCACAGAGCCTTCTCTTATCGTGCACCTGTCTTGTGGAATTATCTCCCTGTAGAGATAAAACTGTCCGTAGAGACATTCAAGTCCAGAAGAAAGACGCATCTATTCTCCCTCTCACATGGCTAGCATACTGGTGGAGTATGGAACTATGCTTCCTCTCCTTAATTCATATTATTAGCAAGGGAACAGGTCTCGGCCTTGCTTCATCTAAATTCTGGGTCTGTTAGTGAAGCACAGGGCTAGTTGCTGGCGACCACATTAATAATTCTCTCTGCTTCCCTGATGATTTACTGCTGGTGAATTAATGCCTAGGTGCAGTTATTTCTGGCTCTCCTTTCTTTCTGTCTGAGGCACTGATGAGACCTTCAACAGACACTGGTCCTGCATCCCTGGGCACCAGACTAACCTCAGGATGCCCTGCCTGCTGCACCAAAGACTAAAAGTCCTATCTCTTCGGGACCTATCTGTACTGGACATGGACACACATAGATTAACCTCTTAAACGCTAGAGTCCCCAAATTTGGGGACTTGCCCTGTTTTGGAACATTGAACACTCACAACTAACCAATGCTGACACCAACATACACTTATTATACATCAAAAATGTTCAAGCGAGGTCTCCTCTACAAATGTATCCACTTTATCACATATCAACTAACCACAGTTGAAACGCCAAGCACATAAAGACAAAAATCGGAATTAATTTTTGGGAAAAAAACCCTCATTTACTCCAACCAAGTATAATTTACTTTCAATTTTTTTTGCATCCACAACATCCCCTGGGACCTGTCTTTTAGCTGATCCAAAGTTTTGCATTTTTGACCTTGTACAAGCTGAGAAATAAATTATAATGTATGGGTATGTGATTTTGGTGAAATAGGCTCTAGGGCTTAAGGGGTTCAAGACCCAAGATGGACTGATTTTTAATTTTAATTAAGGGCCATGTTTCCGGTTTCCGTTTCATCTGTTTGTCAAGAATTTCTTGTAAAATTTGTGAAACCCTGTAACCTCTAGAATGGCCTAAGCAGTGGGTCACCCCTTCAAGTCTGGTCTGCTTGACTTCAGCTATTTTAACATTTAATTTTTTACAGTATGTCTAAATGCTATAACTTCCATGTATAATGCCAACACAGAATTTCCTTATGAAAATCTAAATATGAACTTTAAAGAAACTATACCGTATTAGCACGCTGGAATGCCCCCGCCCCCCGAACACCCCTTCTTTCTACAACCCAAATTCCAGTGAAGTTGGGACGTTGTGTAAAATGTAAATAAAAACAGAATACAATGATTTCCAAATCCTCTTCAACCTATATTCAATTGAATACACCACAAAGACAAGATATTCAATGTTCAAACTGAGAAACTTTATTGTTTTTGTGCAAATATTTGCTCATTTTGAAATGATGCCTGCAACATGTTTCAAAAAGCTGGGACAGTGGTATGTTTACCACTGTGTTACATCACCTTTCTTTCCAACAACACTCAATAAGCGTTTGGAAACTGAGGACACTAACTGTTGAGCTTTGTAGGTGGAATTCTTTCCCATTCTTGCTTGATGTACGACTTCAGCTGTTCAACAGTCCGGGGTCTCCATTGTCGTATTTTGTGCTTCATAATGCGCCACACATTTTCAATGGGCGACAGGTCTGGACTGCAGGCAGGCCAGTCTAGTACCCGCACTCTAATTCTACAAAGCTACGCTAGAACAGGGGTGGGCAACCTGTTCCAGAAAGAGCCATGAGGGTGCAGGTTTTCTTTGCAGCCACTGACTCCACCAGGTGATTTCACTGATTAACTGATTCCATCTGCTCAAAGTGATATTAATCAGTAAAATCACCTGGTGGAGTCAGTGGCTGCAAAGAAAACCTGCACCCTCATGGCTCTTTCTGGAACAGGTTGCCTACCCCTGTCCTAGAAGAAACATCTCTATAATTTTAAGTAAAATATCAAATGACTTGGATCTATTTCAGTGTCATATAACATAAATAATGAATGTTTGACATCTGTAAAATGGCAAATGGACTGCATTTATATAGTGCATTTCTATCTGTATCAGACGCACAAAGCGCTTTACAATGATGCCTCACATTCACCCATTCACACAGACATACTCACACAGCGATGTCGGGATCCTGCCATGCAAGGCACTAACTGCACACCGGGAGCAACTTGGGGATTACCCAAGGACCCGTACTGATTTATGCAATGTACCATTTTCATTCATTTTGAATGAAAAAAAAAAAAGAGGGGGACAACTGCTTCATGAACTCTATTGGATCCCAGGTAATGTGTGTGTGCGCATATGACGGAGAGGCAAACCATACATGACATCTCTCAGACCATCTGCTGAGAATAAACCATGTTTTCATTTTATGGTATTAATTTTTTTCTTAATATTCATACTTTCTTGGTGAGTACCAAGCAGCAACACTCACATTTTGACCCTATTACAGAAGTCATTTTTCTTGTAGTTCTTTGACTGGCCACTTGAGGCAGACTGCAAAACAGAGCAAATTCTCATAGAAGCACATTTTAAAATGTCCAACTTTAGAGCAGAAATAAACCGTTTTGCAAAAACAAAACAAAACAAAACGGTTTTGGTCTTAAATTATGATTTAAAAAGAATAAACAGTTTTTTCACAATAAATGGTTTCACACAACCACTGATAATAAAGCAATAAAGACACGCACATCCAAAACACATAAAAAGGCGTGCAGGACCAAAAAAATATACCCAAGGAAAAAACCGAATGATCCTCACAGCCACAATACTCCGATACAAAAACTTTTATTTAACAAGAGATAAATGTAACATTTCGGGCAACAGCCGTCTGACAAAGGGCTGCTGCCTGAAACGTTACATTTATCCCTTGTTAAATAAAAGTTTTTGTATCGGAGCACTGTGGCTGTGCGGATCATTCGTTTTTTTTCTTTTTCACACAACCACTGACCATGAGCGAAAAAAGTTTTTGTGTTATCATTCACATTCCCTGAAAAATGGGCAGAAAGAAAAAAAATATCTAAAATTCTGTCAGTATGTATACTTTAATGCACATCTTTACATAGATCAGATTTTGCCCATTTTACAAGTATAACAGATTTTGTCCATTTTATACATATAATGGATTTTGTCTGTTTTATACAAGTAACAGATATGGATTATAACGGACAAAATTCGCTGGTCTACCTGAATCCATTATATGTGAGTTTTCCTGTATTTTATTACAAACACCTTGAATAATGCAACTTGTTGTGCAGTTAAATGGCCTAACGGATCATCTAAGCTGTCCATGTTGCAATATTGATGCTGAATGAAACTCTAGTCTTAATATTGTATGCTAACGGTGTTAGCACATTTAGCAGCTGTTGCTAGATCCACTTAATGCACAATTACTGAGGAAATATTCTGCAGATAACTTACTGTGCACACCAAAGCAAGCCGTTATGAGAACCACCTCACAATCCCCAAAAATATGATTTAATAAACACCCAAACCAAGGTTAGCTGTTAGCTGGTGGTTCAGATTGAGCGAGGGGGGCGTGTTCAAGCTTTTTCGTCACACATGGAGCCACCCACGCTCCACCCCTTTATGCATTCATGAGTTCATCGTGACTCAACATGGCAACACCCAGAAAAGGGGGTCATTTCAGCTGTTCCGGGTCTCTATAGAAAACCAATGGATGACATCACGCAGGCTCTGTCCAGTATACATACAGTCTATGATAAGTGCTCTTATCTGTAGTGAAAGAAAATGCAGTATTTATCATAACACGTCTAGCTAATAGACCCCCGGTCAGCTACATGCAGAATCTGAGGTCCAATAGTTTACACACGACCAACTATTATATGTATGATATGGTGCTCAGATGCTTCTAAACTAAATACAACCTAAAATCTCCCCCCAATACCAAAGTCTCTTTCTATCACACATGTGCTGTGCAGGTGTGCCGGTCCATGGACAATGGTCAATTGTTTACGTTCAAGTCACTGGTCCCCTCATTGGTCCCTTTCAGGATTTGTACACAGTGGCCACTGACTCAGAACAAACAATGACAACAGTGTGTTCATTGACTCCATTCTGAATTTAGGGTGGTGTAAGAGGAGCAGACGGTGGCGCCTGAGGCCACCTTTGGGACTGTGTAAATAAGGAAACGGTGAAATGACGCCAAATTATGCAACATGAAAATATACAACTGCAGAAAAGCCCTGATTGGGAGATTTCTTGTCTTTCGTCTGGACTGAAGCTCTGTTTTCTCTCTCTTGGAAGAAAAGCGAGTACAGTCTTTGTGTATATATGTAGAAAATAGCAAAAGAGACAACATGTGTGATCTAAGGCCGAAAAATGCAGAGCACAGAGTCTGGGGAAAAGAACAAGGCTCAGAATAGATTGTTTTGCCCAAGGGGCTGCTTTTTTTTTTTTTTGCTCCATTTCATATGGCCACTGTCACTCTGCCTTATCATTTTCCCCAAAGCTGAGCACACAGATCAGAGTCTACAGTAGCACATCATCCCATGCACCAAAAATACCTCACGTTTCACTGTTCTCTTTGACAAATTTAGCCCATTCTATTAAATGCTTTTATGTAATTACCTGATCAAAAAATAAGTAAGACTACGAATCTGATTTAGCACTTACATCAGCTGTATATACTGTATACTTGACAGGATCCGACATGCTGGAAGACTCATCACCCAATCACATAACCATACATCTGGCCCAGCCTGAGAATAAAGTGCACGTGTCAAATATTTCCTGTATTTGTGTATGTTCCTTACCAAAGCCTCCCATTATCAAATCAATTCAAATCAAATCAATTTTATTTATATAGCGCCAAATCACAACAAACAGTTGCCCCAAGGCGCTTTATATTGTAAGGCAAGGCCATACAATAATTACGGAAAAACCCCAACGGTCAAAACGACCCCCTGTGAGCAAGCACTTGGCGACAGTGGGAAGGAAAAACTCCCTTTTAACAGGAAGAAACCTCCAGCAGAACCAGGCTCAGGGAGGGGCAGTCTTCTGCTGGGATTGGTTGGGGCTGAGGGAGAGAACCAGGAAAAAGACATGCTGTGGAAGAGAGCAGAGATCAATCACTAACGATTAAATGCAGAGTGGTGCATACAGAGCAAAAAGAGAAAGAAACACTCGGTGCATCATGGGAACCCCCCAGCAGTCTAAGTCTATAGCAGCATAACTAAGGGATGGTTCAGGGTCACCTGATCCAGCCCTAACTATAAGCTTTAGCAAAAAGGAAAGTTTTAAGCCTAATCTTAAAAGTAAAGAGGGTGTCTGTCTCCCTGATCCGAATTGGGAGCTGGTTCCAGAGGAGAGGAGCCTGAAAGCTGAAGGCTCTGCCTCCCATTCTACTCTTACAAACCCTAGGAACTACAAGTAAGCCTGCAGTCTGAGAGCAAAGCGCTCTATTGGGGTGATATGGTACTATGAGGTCCCTAAGATAAGATGGGACCTGATTATTCAAAACCTTATAAGTAAGAAGAAGAATTTTAAATTCTATTCTAGAATTAACAGGAAGCCAATGAAAAGAGGCCAGTATGGGTGAGATATGCTCTCTCCTTCTAGTCCCCGTCAGTACTCTAGCTGCAGCATTTTGAATTAACTGAAGGCTTTTCAGGGAACTTTTAGGACAACCTGATAATAATGAATTACAATAGTCCAGCATAGATGAAATAAATGCATGAATTAGTTTTTCAGCATCACTCTGAGACAAGACCTTTCTAATTTTAGAGATATTGCGCAAATGCAAAAAAGCAGTCCTACATATTTGTTTAATATGCGCATTGAATGACATATCCTGATCAAAAATGACTCCAAGATTTCTCACAGTATTACTAGAGGTCAGGGTAATGCCATCCAGAGTAAGGATCTGGTTAGACACCATGTTTCTAAGATTTGTGGGGCCAAGTACAATAACTTCAGTTTTATCTGAGTTTAAAAGCAGGAAATTAGAGATCATCCATGTCTTTATGTCTGTAAGACAATCCTGCAGTTTAGCTAATTGGTGTGTCCCCTCTGGCTTCATGGAAAGATAAAGCTGGGTATCATCTGCGTAACAATGAAAATTTAAGCAATGCTGTCTAATAATACTGCCTAAGGGAAGCATGTATAAAGTGAATAAAATTGGTCCTAGCACAGAACCTTGTGGAACTCCATAATTAACCTTAGTCTGTGAAGAAGATTCCCCATTTACATTAACAAATTGTAATCTATTAGATAAATATGATTCAAACCACCGCAGCGCAATGCCTTTAATACCTATGGCATGCTCTAATCTCTGTAATAAAATTTTATGGTCAACAGTATCAAAAGCAGCACTAAGGTCTAACAGAACAAGCACAGAAATGAGTCCACTGTCTGAGGCCATAAGAAGATCATTTGTAACCTTCACTAATGCTGTTTCTGTACTATGATGAATTCTAAACCCTGACTGAAACTCTTCAAATAGACCATTCCTCTGCAGATGATCAGTTAGCTGTTTTACAACTACCCTTTCAAGAATTTTTGAGAGAAAAGGAAGGCTGGAGATTGGCCTATAATTAGCTAAGATAGCTGGGTCAAGTGATGGCTTTTGATGGCTTCTGATTTAAGGCTCTCTTTTTCAGAGGAGCTACATCATCCAAAGTTGTCCTCAATGAGGATATAAAACTATTGACGAGATAATCTATCTCACTCACAGAGTTTAGGTAGCTACTCTGCACTGTGTTGGTATATGGCATTGGAGAACATAAAGAAAGAATCATATCCTTAAACCTAGTTACAGCGCTTTCTGAAATCAGAGTAAATGTAAATGTTATTAAGAAATGATCAGACAGAAGGGGGTTTTCAGGGAATACTGTTAAGTCTTCAATTTCCATACCATAAGTCAGAACAAGATCTAAGGTATGATTAAAGTGGTGGGTGGACTCATTTACATTTTGAGCAAAGCCAATCGAGTCTAACAATAGATTAAATGCAGTGTTGAGGCTGTCATTCTCAGCATCTGTGTGGATGTTAAAATCGCCCACTATAATTATCTTATCTGAGCTAAGCACTAAGTCAGACAAAAGGTCCGAAAATTCACAGAGAAACTCACAGTAATGACCAGGTGGACGATAGATAACAACAAATAAAACTGGTTTTTGGGACTTCCAATTTGGATGGACAAGACTAAGAGTCAAGCTTTCAAATGAATTAAAGCTCTGTCTGGGTTTTTGATTAATTAATAAGCTGGAGTGGAAGACTGCTGCTAATCCTCCGCCCCGGCCCGTGCTACGAGCATTCTGACAGTTAGTGTGACTCGGGGGTGTTGACTCATTTAAACTAACATATTCATCCTGCTGTAACCAGGTTTCTGTAAGGCAGAATAAATCAATATGTTGATCAATTATTATATCATTTACTAACAGGGACTTAGAAGAGAGAGATCTAATGTTTAATACACCACATTTAACTGTTTTAGTCTGTGGTGCAGTTGAAGGTGCTATATTATTTTTTCTTTTTGAATTTTTATGCTTAAATAGATTTTTGCTGGTTATTGGTGGTCTGGGAGCAGGCACTGTCTCTACGGGGATGGGGTAATGAGGGGATGGCAGGGGGAGAGAAGCTGCAGAGAGGTGTGTAAGACTACAACTATCCACATGGTGGATCTAAATATAAGAATGCCGGCATTAACTTTTATGTGCTGGAGTGATGGACCGCAGCTTTGACCACCACGTTTTGAAGTAGGATTGTTATTATTAAGAACATGAAGGTCAAGAAAGCAGTATTTATAATTATAAGACTGCAATGAGAATGTCACATTTTCAAAAATGGATTCTTCTCATACCAAAGACAGAGTATAAGGGTGAGGCCAGAAGAAGGCTTGAACCATTTTCAAAATCCTGTTGTCTTTCTTTTTCAGGCTCTCATCAACTCTTGGCGATGTTGAATATTAACACAATGTGGCTGAAAGCTCAAGGAAATAGACCAAGAGGCTCTGCAACATAATGTAGGGAACAAATTACATTTAAATATCTTTCTTTTAATCAGACTACACAAGTCTGTCTTACTGCAAGTAAAAAAAAAAAAATTGCATTTCCATGCACTCAGGTCACCAAAACCAGTCTGGAAAAACAACCCCCCCAAAAAAATAAATAAATAAAAATCCTTCATTTAGCCTATGAAATATCTCAGACATGTCTCCACCCGCCTTCTTAAAATTTAACAACTTAAGCTAGAAACTGCGAGTATAGACATGGGGATTGGGGTATGGGGATAAAACGAAATTTTTTCATCTGTACTGCAAACTACTCATGGCAAACTCGAAACACTGCTCCAAAAGTTTTCAGAACATTTGAAACATGTTTTAAACATTGTTCTGGTGTCTGCATAAATATAACGCATCATGTGCTGTACTGCCACATACTGAATAATGCCACTGCTGACATTTTCAGGAATGTGCATCCATATCAAATATGACATGCATATTTAAAAACTACCCTCACTTATAGTGGAGCAGATAAGTATGACTTTTGGCCAGAATTGTTCACTTGGTCATATAAGCATCAGCTTTGGCATGAATGTTCTTCATAAATCAGTGTTTGAGAAAAAAGTGCGGGTCACTTAAAAATCCAATATGGCAGCCAGGTAGGGGTCAATGAAGAATTACACAGGGGTCAAAATTTAATGCTCCAATCATATTGCAAAGTATAACACATTATTTGTCTGATCATAAGGATTCCAAAAAGGTATAGTTTGGACTATCTATGATTGAATGTTATGGAGTTATAAGGTAAAAACAGCAAAAATGGTGACAAAGGTCAGTTTCAGTTTGTACAGGGGTCAAACGTTAAAGCTGCTCCAATTTTTGTAAAATGTGATGCAAATTATTGGTTAATAGGGCTTTAAAAAGGAATAGTATGCACCATGTGTCATGCTCAGTTGTCACGTTACAGGGTAACATACGTCATATGCCATAGAAACCAATGGACGTCAACATTGTTTGACATTTACTCTGCAAACCAAGCATTCAACACAGTCAAAACTATTCCATTTATTAATCCTATTAGTTCAACCAATATTTTGCACCACTTTCTACCAAAACTGGAGCAACTTTAACTTTTGACTCCTGTGCAAACTGAAACTGACCTTTGTCACCATTTTTGCTGTTTTTAACCCATAACATTCAGTCATAGATAGTCCAAACTATACCTTTTTGGAATCTTTGTGATCAGACACATAATTTGGTATAGCTTTCAATATGATTGGAGCATTTTTAAATTTTGACCCTGTGTCATTCTTCATTGACCCCTACCTGGCTGTCATATTGGATTTTCACGTGGCCAGCACTTTTTTCTCAAACACTGATTTATGAAGAACCTTCATGCCAAATCTGGTGCTTGTATCACCATGTGAAGGATTGTTTCAGTTATCTGCTGCACTATTAGGGCTGAAATAATTAGTCAAGTAACTTGAATAATTCAATTACAAAAAATGTTCAAGGCAAATTCTGTGCCTCGAAGCTTCGTTTAACGTTGTAGTACATATGCCAGGCCTGTGTGCAGCGTTGTAACATCCCCCCCCCCCACCCCAAAAAAAAAAAAAAAAAACAGAAGACGACTAGAGCATGCCCATAAACCTTGTAAAGGCTAATCCAAAAGCTAGCACTTTCCAACGCGACACGGAGTAAAATAAAGCCTTTTAAGAGAAAGAGGGTTCATGCTGATCATCTGAAATAGAATGACTGCACATTTAAAGCGAAGCAGGGTGTCTGTCTATTTTTTAAAAAACATACGGTCCATTCTACGTGGGGAGTAACCCGGTGGCCGGCTGCTGTCTCTCTCTGCTCAGTGTGAGGGGCTCTCAGCACTCCGCTCACACTGGGCGAGTCACAGCTCCATCCCCGGCCACACTGACAAACAGTTTCTGAAAGATTCTCTCAGGAAAAGTTAAAAATCATACAATGTGATTTTCTGGATTTTTTTTTTTTTTTTTTTTTTTTTTTAAGATTCTGTCTCTCACAGTTGAAGTGTACCTACGATAAAAATTACAGACCTCTCCATTCTTTGTAGGTGGGAAAACCTGTAAAACTGACAGGGGGTCAAATACTTATTTTCCCCACTGTACATTGGAGAGGAAACATATTTTCATCCTGCCTCAGCAACAAAACGTGGTCGAGCATTTGGAACAAAGCCAATTTGAAACTGCATCAAAAAAAAAAAAACCCAAACAAACCAACCAACAAACAAACCACCAAAAACTAGCAGTTAGTGGAAGGGGACTTCCAATATATAATTGCTGTAATCCAAACACCTATTTAGGGTTGAATTTCAGGAAGTTATTATCACATCAATGATTTGGCAGTTTTTATCCTGACTGATAATCAACAACAGCAACATGACTTCTTTCATCAATGGCGGGTGATGGGTTTCGCTGCCAAACTAAACTCATTGAAAATGATCACTCAATGCAAATACCAGTGCACTTCAACTTTATACAACTTATAGAAAGTGTGTGTGTGTGTGTGTGTGCGTGCGTGCGTGCATGTGTATAGCTTTGATCACGGAGAAACTCTGGAGAGCTGACATTTGCCGTTTGGTATGCTTATGTATTTTGGGTCAAGGATGAACGCCGCCAAAGCAGAACATTGACAGGACTAATATGTTTTGGAGAAACTACGGATATTAGCTAACAACTGTGAACAATGGACACTGACAATTACACTGTTGACTCACACACCATTCCAGCGAGGGGGGAATAAATCATCTATATATTAAAAGCGAAGTGGCATCTGTGTACATGTATGTCATTTACTAAGTTCAATGTTAAGTACATAACATAATTGTAAAAACACAAGAAATACATGGATGACACAATGTCTACATACAACCCCAATTGCAATGAAGTTGAGACGTTGTGTAAAATGTAAATAAAAACAGAATACAATGATTTGCAAATCCTCTTCAACCTATATTCAATTGAATACACCACAAAGACAAGATATTTAATGTTCAAACTAATAAACTATTGTTTTGTGCAAATATTTGCTCATTTTGAAATGGATGCCTGCAACACGTTACATTTCACATGACGTCCCAACTCCATTGGAATTAGGGCTGTATTTCTATTGTGGTCTAGTTAAAAATCAAATGACAAAATAGAAGCAATAATAAAATCAAATAATAATGATGATAATAAATAATAATAATGGTGTGTATATAATAACAAGAACCTAAACAATTTATAGCTACATTAAGACAGTAAATTAACATAAAAAAAATTACGTACTTAACAGGAAATAAAAGGGTAGAGGGTTCCTCTAAAAACTGTTGAGGTCTAAGGTTGTAAAAACATTCTGGACTCACACTCCATTCCAACTCATTATAGAAAAAAATAAGTCCCTTCGGCTGCTCCCTTGTTTGCACTCAGGGTAGAAACTACGAGGTCTATTAGAAAAGAAACCGACCGTTTTATTTTTTAAAAAAACTATATGGATTTGATTCATATGATTTTACCTCAGCAAAGCTTGAACCTTCGTGCGCATGCGTGAATTTTTCCACGCCTGTCGGTGACATCATTCGCCTGTGAGCACGCCTTGTGGGAGGAGTGGTCCAGCCCTCTCGTCGGATTTTCATTGTCTGAGAAGTTGCTGAGAGACTGGCGCTGTGCTTCATCAAACTTTTTTCAAAAACTGAGAGGCACATCCGAGTGGACACCATTCAACAAATTAAGCTGGTTTTTGGTGAAAAGTTTAACAGCTGATGAGAGATTTTGGATTGTTTCTATCGCTGTAAGGACTTCCCACGGAGCGGGACGTCGCGCAGCGCTCCGGGGCGACATCGTCATCCTGTTTCAAGCTGAAAACCTCCAAATTTAAGCCTCTGTTGACCCAGGACGTCATGAGAGAACAGAGAACTTTCAGAAGAGGTCGGAATCAGCAGTTTATCTGGACATTCCACTGTTAAAGGAGATTTTTTTAATGAAAGACGTGCGGACGGATTGGGCGCGCCCGCCACAGGAAAAACACCTCCGTGTTGATAACCATTTGTAAAATCCAGGCAGCTTTTGGTGGCTTTCAGTTGAGTGAGCATCTGAGAAACTGTTTAACAGCAGGGCATGTTCCAACTTGTCCTTAAGGCTTCCAACGGAGGTGTTTTTCCTGTGGCGGGCACGCTGCGCCGGCTGCGCGCAGGCGCGCCAATCCATTCCGCACGTCTTTCATTAAAAAATCTCCTTTAACAGTAGAATGTCCAGATAAACTGCTGATTCCGACCTCTTCTGAAAGTTCTCTGTTCTCTCACGACGTCCTGGGTCAACCAGAGGCCTAAATTTGGAGGTTTTCAGCTTGAAACAGGATGACGACGTCGCCTCGGAGCGCTGTGCGACGTTCCGCTCCGTGGGAAGTCCTTACAGCGATAGAAACAATCCAAAATCTCTCATCAGCCTTTAAAATTTTCACTGAAAACCAGCTTAATTTCTCGAATGGTGTCCACTCGGATGTGCCTCACAGTTTTTAAAAAAATTTTGATAAAGCACAGCGCCAGTCTCTCAGCAACTTCTCAGACAACGGAATTCCGACGAGGGGGCTGGACCACTCCTCGCACAAGGCGTGCTCACAGGCGAATGACGTCACCGACAGGTGTGAAAAAAGTCTTGCATGCCCACAAGGGTTCAAGCTTGGCTGATGTAATCACACGTGATTCAAATCCATATGGTTTTTTAAAAAAATAATAAGGTCAGATACTTTTCTAATAGACCTCGTATGCATAATTTATTAACACCATTGAAAAATGTCAGCTACCTATTTTATAAACACTACCCAATCTAGAGCCCATGGATCCCCACAGGCAACACGCTAGTATAAAGTTGAAGTGTACTGACTGGTATTTGCATTGAGTGATTTTAAACAATCCAAAGCCAAATTAATGTTACACTGAACTGAAGTTATAGTTTAAGCACTCTAAAAAGCTTAAAATTGGTCTGAATGATACAGCAGCGCTGTTATTGTTATTTAAGATACAAAAAAAGGCTCTACTATCTTTTCTGTGTGGTGACATCTAGCAATGGGCCTTTGACAGCTGTCATAATGGAGCCATTCAGGCTGACAAACAGTCATTGAAGCCTGTTTGCTGAAATAATATTATTAGTAACGGAGCAATACAAACAATGCTGCTGCCTCAGACAATATAAAAATAAAGTTCTTCAAGCTTATGCAATACATTAAGATTTGGTAATGATTCATAATCTCATTCATATGTTTTCTCTTCATCAAACCAGTCCATCAATAAATTTTCTCACTCAACCAGGTAGAAGAGCTATGGGGGGGGTGTAGTTACTTGGATAAGTGGGAAAACATCTTTAAGACTAAGAAGTTCAGTTACTGAAGAATGATCTCGTATGAGACTATTGAGGCTTTTCAGGTTTCAAATCCCGCAAAACTTCGGAGAGGTCGCCACGCTGTGAGATCTCAGTAACATTGGGAACTGCATTGAGACGCTCTGATCACGCTAAAATTTAACCGCTGCACATGGACAACACAATTAACATCGCAGCATAAAACTATTTTTATATTGTGCCTAAAACTCTTGTGAATATATTCTCTGGGTTTTTAGACATTGTTATTGCGTTTGTTTTATGTAAACATGCGAGAATCACAGGCTGTCTCTCCGTTATTTTCAGTGGGAGCTGCTGTGAGCTACACTCACTTCCTGATCATGTCGTTCTGTGAGAAAGTGAAGTTTGCTCTTTAACGTCTTGATTATTGTTCTTTACAACACTGTTTGTCCTCTTTGTTCTAGACTAATATATATAATACGGCTGAAATTTGGTTTGCGTTTATTAAATTCCACGCAGATTAAACATAGCAGACACAAATTATTTGTTATAATTGTTTTAGCAAGTTTTCAGGGTATCATGCAGCAGTCTCTTATTAACATGATGAAAAGCATAAAGAAATTACATTTTTGTAGTATAATATTAATTTACAATTGTCATCATGTGGATTCTCTATGTTGTTTTGACTGCAGAGACTCTCTGGCACGCAAGGGATTATGGGATACGTGAAAACCCCGAATACACCAAAACACTGAGCCACAGACATCCAGTTGAGGATGTATGGCTTTGTTCAGGCTGCCAGCAAAAACCTTAAATAAGCCCTGGTCCCACCGAATAACAAAGGATGAATAATGAGCCATGCAGCATGTTTTTTTGGTACAAGTCCAGTTATTCAACAAACATAGGAGAATAGTGGCTCTGAGAGGCAGAATATTCAGCTAACAAGGCTCATTTCTGAGTGTGGCGCAAATTTCAAGAAGTTCAAAATTTAGTGTGGGGCAGTTTGTGTACGAGGTACTACAAAGACAAACAAGGATTTTAGAGGCATGTTTGTAGTGAGGATGAGGCTGCTAAAAGCTCATTATCTGAGCGCCTGGCAGCTACGAGGACAGGACAGGCTATTTTGGCTCAGCACTCTTGCACACTACAATCCCACCTGGGTTGTGCTCCGGACGCTGTATATAAAAAAATTATTTTGTAGCGGATTAATCATTTTCTGTCAGAGACTGGATGCTGAAAACACCTCTTATCACTTCTGGAATCGAAGAGGGCATTTGGAGCTTTTTTCCTCCCTCTCTCTCGTGCACTGATGTGGAACGTATTTGGAACAGCTAAAAAGTATTTGTAATTTTTTATTGTAATAGCTTGGTAAAACAGTTGCATGTTCATTCCTTCTAATAAGCAGCTGTAGAAGTATATTTATGATGAGGCGCTCTCTCAGCGCGTTGACGCAATGACTCACGCGCAAGACGCAGAACACAAGCTTGCATAAGAGAGATTTTGCAGTCAATATTGGACAAACACAAAGTTAAAAGTTAGATCACAATAACTGTAAGCCGCAGAAGAAATAAAGCCAATGAGAAGACATGCAGAGGCAACTGTCCAGGAACCCGTGGTTCAACTCTAGCTGGTTTGGTGCATTTAATGACTCTGGAACCCAGGTGAACAGCAGCCTGATGCACAGCGCACACCGGCCGGACTGTACTGGAGTTTCTATTTTTGGACTGCATTTAAAAAAATGCGACAATATCTTGAATGGATACTGTGAATTGAAAACCCACACTTTAAAGAGACCAAATGTGGGAGGGCTGGAGGTTTGGACCAAACCCATGCCTCAACGTGCACCAACGTCACGTTACATGGTGCTACATGGATCATATGTGGCATGACGTGGATCATATGCAGCGACACGAGCCATTCGAGGCTGTACGAGGCTCAAATGACAGGTCAGTCGTGGCTGATTAGAGGCTGATACGTGGCACATGTGAGGCACATAGAGGTGCCTTAGTAGCAGATACGTGATAACTTAAAACAGGGATCATTCTTCAAATAATCTCTGACACACCCATGCATGGCTCATTATCCATGGCTTATTATTCTGTGGGACCGAGGCTTTATGATTCAAATCTAATTACATGCTGCAAGTCTGAACAGTCTAAAGTTGCATGAAATCTGTTATTTTTTTTCCAAATCTGTTTTTGTCTGAATGCTCAGATTGGATTCAGATTGTTTTGTTTTACGTCTGCGACTTTACACAACACATCGATGAGAGCAGGCAAGAGCGTGAACACACACACAAACACAAGCCCAAACTAACCTCTAGCATCATCTCCATAAAAAGAACATTTCGATGGGATTCAAGGTCTGTAACACCTCCCCCTGAAACTCTCTGGACATCGCATTGGACATGTGCATCATGTGCAGAAGTCTCCCGTATTTGTGTATTTACACTGCAGTGTTTCAGCTGCTGCTCAGTCTGTCCACATCATCTGTCTTTATTCCACATGCATATGTGTGTGTGTGTGTGTGTCTGTGAGTGTGTGCACATGCACTTTTTTTTCTAATGGCTCATTTGGATGATCAAACTCTCACCGAACAGCACACCTCGTGTTTTATAATATATAAACACAAAATATAAATACATATAAACACACAAGCTTGATTATAACCTATATCGCGTGAGTCAAAATTCTGTGGTAGCAGCGTTTGGACATTGGACAGTAAACAGTCATGTGCCTGTTTACACGTGCGTGGCTTTCATTACTATAGCAACTGATGTGGATTAGACAGCAGAAGAAGATGGCAACATGTGGTCTCTTGCTACATATAATGTAGACAGTCAATCATTGAGATCAGACTTGAAATAGACTTTTAATCATTTGTTTGGTTCAGTGTGAATAAGCAAAGATGGATTAATAATAAGGGATTTTTTTTTAAACGACAGCATAGCAGGACATCGGATTTAGAAGAGTTGCTGAGACAACCGGTTAACCTTAGAAAAGGCAACACCCTTGGCATGACACAGAGCAGCCGCTGGCCTATTTCTGGCTGCTGGAACATCTGTAGTGTGGACGTGTTTGAGTCATGAGCTGAAGCAGATAAAGGACCACAGACATTTTCACAAGCAAAATGAAGCACAGTCACTCACATCACTCAAAAAGTAAAGTTCCCGACACTAGTTCACCTCCGTCTGTTAAGTCAGTGAGGGAATGTGTGGTCGTGGCTCAGAAACAAACGCGCAACTGCACGCGAACATTCAAAGATTGTTCCTCTGTGCAATACCTTTTGGAAAGATACTACACCAACTGTCATACTGACAGAGTGACCGCATTTTCAGGGACAGAAGTATGAAACACCACTGAATACAAAGAGGAAGTGAGCACTGGCTGTTTGCATTTTGACTCAAAGATTATACCCGAGTGTTTTTTTTTTTTTTAAGATTATTACAAGTTATTTCCTGCTACAAAATGAACCCAAACGTGGATGGAATGGCATCTAACGGCCACATTGGGATCCGTTCATATGCAGATGACTCAAAACCTAACAGTCAAATTGTTCTTTTCAGAGGATAACCACAAACAAAAGAAGACAGTTCTCATCATAAACATCATTCATACTGTCCTGAACTGAGTTTACATTCAGTTCCCTGCTGGAAAGCCCACAGCGATTCCAGACCATATTAGTTCCTTATTAATAAGAAATAAAGTGGTAGTGATGCTTCCAGGTGACTGAGTACGAGTATCCGCTTGTAATAGACAATTTTCAAGTTGCGCCGCATCTTGAGACTTCCGGTTAGGAAGCTTCTCGCTCACGTGTTTGGCATAATTAGAAACAATAGCTCAGCTGTCAGATTTCCAGGGAGTGAAACGGCCACTGGAGGTGAATTCCACGCCATATTGGAAAGTAATTTTGTTGTCGTTGTTGTTAACCCACAAGGAATGAGAAGGAGTGCTGCAGTGGTGTGAATGTCGATGTAAAGCCCCGGTCACATGGCACTAATGAAGGACACCAAAGCCAAAAACGAAACAGAAATCTGAACTTACGTTGACTTTCAGAGAGATCGTTTAACGTTGACTTTCAGAGAGATCGTTTAACCATCATTCAGGTTCGATCCTGTAGCTGGCGCGTCGTCAGAATTTTCAAACTGTTGAAAAATGTGAACGAATTCAGACGACAACTTCAATTCGTCCGTATTCTGTTTTGCTTTCTGTCTTAATGGTTACTGTCGTCAACCTCCCAAGTCTGACATCTTGCACAAACGTTGAGGATATCTGAACCGCTCAATAACTAAAGATCCGATGAGCTGAACGTGACTCGTCCACGTGTGGGACGAAAAGCAACGTTGTCATACAGAAACAATAGCGGCAAACCGCGTCTCCCTAACCGCCATTATTGGAACATGTGGAGCAACTGGTATTCCTAAGTGGTAAACTTGGTTTCAATTTTGTCTACCCCATTTCTCTGACACCACTGAATTAGCGGCACCCATGAAGTCAACGTAAATAGTCAAACAAATTAAACAAATGAGATATTTTCCTGCATTAAGGTGAATAAAATTTACTGTGAACTACAGATCTGTGAGCAAGGTCACACAAGGATACCCTCCACTTTGCCACAGTACCTGCATGTGTTTGGTGAAAAGCTTTGGAATCAGACCCAGATCATAAGAGAATTTTGCTGTTGTGCAAGACTTCCAGAAGTGCACAAACCCATGGTCAGGATGTGAAAATTAAACCCTAAGGGTAGTACAACCCCTGGCAAAAATTATGGAATCACCGGCCTCAGAGGATGTTCATTCAGTTGTTTAATTTTGTAGAAAAAAAGCAGATCACAGACATGACACAAAACTAAAGTCATTTCAAATGGCAACTTTCTGGCTTTAAGAAACACTATAAGAAATCAGGAAAAATAATTGTGGCAGTCAGTAACGGTTACTTTTTTAGACCAAGCAGAGGGAAAAAAATATGGACTCACTCAATTCTGAGGAATACATTATGGAATCACCCTGTAAATTTTCATCCCCAAAACTAACACCTGCATCAAATCAGATCTGCTCGTTAGTCTGCATCTAAAAAGGAGTGATCACACCTTGGAGAGCTGTTGCACCAAGTGGACTGACATGAATCATGGCTCCAACACGAGAGATGTCAATTGAAACAAAGGAGAGGATTATCAAACTCTTAAAAGAGGGTAAATCATCACGCAATGTTGCAAAAGATGTTGGTTGTTCACAGTCAGCTGTGTCTAAACTCTGGACCAAATACAAACAACATGGGAAGGTTGTTAAAGGCAAACATACTGGTAGACCAAGGAAGACATCAAAGCGTCAAGACAGAAAACTTAAAGCAATATGTCTCAAAAATCAAAATGCATAACAAAGCAAATGAGGAACGAATGGGAGGAAACTGGAGTCAACGTCTGTGACCGAACTGTAAGAAACCGCCTAAAGGAAATGGGATTTACCTACAGAAAAGCTAAAGAAAGCCATCATTAACACCTAAACAGAAAAAACAAGGTTACAATGGGCTAAGGAAAAGCAATCATGGACTGTGGATGACTGGATGAAAGTCATATTCAGTGATGAATCTCGAATCTGCATTGGGCAAGGTGATGATGCTGGAACTTTTATTTGGTGCCGTTCCTATGAGATTTATAAAGATGACTGCCTGAAGAGAACATGTAAATTTCCACAGTCATTGATGATATGGGGCTGCATGTCAGGTAAAGGCACTGGGGAGATGGCTGTCATTACATCATCAATAAATGCACAAGTTTACGTTGATATTTTGGACACTTTTCTTAACCCATCAATTGAAAGGATGTTTGGGGATGATGAAATCATTTTTCAAGATGATAATGCATCTTGCCATAGAGCAAAAACTGTGAAAACATTCCTTGCAAAAGACACATAGGGTCAATGTCATGGCCTGCAAATAGTCCGGATCTTAATCCAATTGAAATCTTTGGTGGAAGTTGAAGAAAATGGTCCATGACAAGGCTCCAACCTGCAAAGCTGATCTGGCAACAGCAATCAGAGAAAGTTGGAGCCAGATTGATGAAGAGTACTGTTTGTCACTCATTAAGTTCATGGCTCAGAGACTGCAAGCTGTTATAAAAGCCAGAGGTGGTGCAACAAAATACTAGTGATGTGTGGGAGTGTTCTTTTGTTTTTCATGATTCCATAATTTTTTCCTCAGAATTGAGTGATTCCATATTTTTTTCCCTCTGCTTGGTCTAAAAAAGTAACCGTTACTGACTGACACAATTTTTTTTCCTGATTTCTTATAGTGTTTCTTAAAGCCAGAAAGTTGCCATTTGAAATGTCTTTAGTTTTGTGTCATGTCTGTGATCTGCTTTTTTTTCTACAAAATTAAACAACTGAATGAACATCCTCCGAGGCCGGTGATTCCATAATTTTTGCCAGAGGTTGTATCACTATCTCACTAGGTTGTGACTGTTGGAGACAAAAATTTGTGCAAAAATATGTGAATTAGCATCAATTTTCACTTGGAACCACAATGACTTGTAGTCACACTTTTGTCGCTCTCCAAGGTGTCCCAGGGCAGTTTGCACCTGTACCGTGCCGGAAGTGTCAGATTCCCATTTTTGTCTTCAATCAGTCAAAATTTAGTTTCATAGGTTTCTCACCCCTCACAAAACTGTGCCACATTTCACGCACTTTTCTGACTCACAGGAACTAAACTGAGACAGGTTTGAGATGCCTGGGACAATTCTGTAACTATTTGGAGAGACAATGTTACACATAAATTTTCTGAACATGTTCAAAATTTCAGCGACACATCAACGAGGCCCTGCGACTCACACAAGGAAACTGAGAATCCCCATTAAAGTTTGAGATATTTTGTAAACTCCCGCTCGAATATCGTTCAAAAATGATACCAAAGGTTGCAGTCCAGTAAGAAACTACCCTTACCCTCTTTGTAATCCGAACTTAACCCCGTTTAAGACAAATTCATTTGAAAGGTTGCTAGGCAAGTAAATTTAGAGACTCATTCCAAAGTCCATCACCAATAGCTGAACATGATGGGGAGCGACCATTGTGATACCACACAACCCGGTCTCACGGCAAGTCGTGCTTTAGCAGCATGAAATATACATTAATCTATTGGTTCGTGATATTGTGACGAAAAGCGCCTCATTTTTGTCACGGCAGCACGAATTCATTCTCATTCATTCCGTGATGGCTGCACGAAATTAAAAGTGAAGCTGGGGGGGGCAGTTATGGTTAGGGTGGGGGGAAGGAGCAGGATTAGGTTATGATTAAGGTTAGGGTTGGGGGTGGGAGTAGGTTTAGGAATAGTGAGTTAAATAAAGCTCCGTCACGAAAATTTGACTCATTTCGTCACGGGAGCAAGAAAAAAAAAACGTGAGACTGGGCTGTACCACACCATCAGCTCCCCAATTGTGATGACATCACTACTTTGAGCTGTTACAGCTTCCTCGATTGTTGAGTTCCAGAGATAAAATACAATTCGCAGTCATGCTCATTTCAATGAAGTAAGAATAAATGTTTACCAAATAACAAAACCAGGTGTCAGTTGTCGATTGACACCAACAACTGACAAAATAAACATCTGTTACCAGAGATAGTTTGCCTGCCAGCAGCACACACTGACCATTTTCTCCCTGCTATAGAGGGTTTCCATGTGACGTATCGGTCACGTCATTTTGTGTCCCGCGGCCATTCTGGATTATGACGCGATGGCCACTGTGATACGCTACGTGCATTTGGCGAACAATTGCAGAAGCTTCAATGTCGGTGTGAAGAAGCCTCATGACACCGTGGCGCTGAGAGAAATCCGCCGCTACCAGAAATCTACTCCTACCAGAATTTTATTTTATTTTATTCGGCAATAAAATTATATAAGAATACATAAAAATACTGCGAGGATAACACAAGAACGCTTCCAATACGGATGCTTATTTACACTGTGGTCCTCGAGCACCGAGCTGCTGATCCGCAAGCTGCCCTTCTAGCGCCTGGTGAGAGAAATCGCTCAGGACTTCAAGACAACCTCCGCTTTCAGAGCTCCGCCGTGATACTCTGCAGGAGGCCGGCGAGGCTGACCTGGTCGGCAGCTTCCTAGTTCACAATATCGTAGTGTGACACTGTCGGCCAGTTCGTTGCATCACCACTAAATTCACTATCTGGTATAAGATACAGATCGACTGAACCAACTGCTACACATCTATCACAATAAATAGCTTCATCTCGAGGATTTAAAGCCTCGTAATAACTGTACATTCTCTTCATTTTTCTATCACGCGCCAGACTCCTTGTAATCCAGAATGGAGATGGCACCTGTCCTGCAGCAAATCGGTCACGTGATTGAAAACCCTCTATATGTAAATAAATGTTTACTTGAGTACCGATTAACAGGTTTTCTATTATGCATATTTTCACATGACATGTACCAGTGAGCTGCTGTTAGTGGTGAATGCAGCAAATTATATGTATAAAAAAATAAGTCACCAAAGTTGCTGGTTATACATTTATAGTATGAATACACACGTCTACCTAATAAAGTGGAGTTGACCCTCCAGGTGCCACTCACTGACTGCTTATTGTCCGAGTCTGATCAGATTGTTTCAAAGAACATGTCTGTGATTAGGATAGCTTAAAAGCACTGACGTAATTACCTGAAGGGAATTAATAAAGTCAAACACCCATTCTACCATTTTTCTTGCTAGGATTTGGTGTCAGAGAGCTGAAACCCTTCGAGGACAAAAGTCAGAATATGCAACTGGGAAATCCATGAAATGGACATCGGTCATGTGACCTGCATAGCAATGCGGCCTTCATTTTTTAGTGAGTGAAAACACAGTAAACTTCTCTGAGTGATTTGTAGTTCACGTGATATTGGAGCTGAGTTGCTGCTGGCCGTAGAGCCAATTTAAATAAAAAAATTAGGGCCTGAAGCAACTGACATTTTTCTGCTGAGCGCAAAGTAACACTGTCGCCTGTTTTTAATAACTCCACTCACATTTAATGGGTTAGATGCTCACTCGTAAAACAAATGTAGCGGTGCACGTTTGACCAGTACAACACAGATTTTGAGCTTTAATTCAGACTTGTTGAATCAGTAATAAATAGCAGGATCTCTAATCATAAGCAGCACGTCCAGAGTTTACTCATCAACCTCCGTCAAAGTCATTTAAAGATGTCAATCCTGACTCACCTTTCTGCTGATTCAAGTTGCTAACTTAGGCAAGAAACTGTAATCCTCTGCTGTTTCAAGCCATACAGTTTTTATTCGTTCCTCATTAACGTGTCTTTTTCCACCGGGGTTCTCGTTGCCGGTTCGTAAGTGTAAGTTACGATCCCTTGTGTAAAGGAAAAACAACAATACTATCCTACGTGCGTTGTTTTTGTGGGACGACTGATTAAGCACCGTTTCTCCAAATGCTGCCGAACTCAGCAGCTGTTACTGTCTACACCTCTCTGTTTCTGCTCGGGCAAGGACCTCCTTCACGCCACCCGCAGGCCCGACTGATGAGACGCTCCCTCTCCGCTCGACTCGCTCCTGCTGCTCTTCCAGCCCGGTTCCGAATGCCCAGGTGCTCGCTTGCTTCCAGCTGTCAGCTGGAGCATGTTTGAAGCCCAGTTGCCTTAGAAACTCACTAACAAATACAAACTCTCTTACTGCGAGAAAACAACAGTAACATGATTGTGACGACACGCCATTAGCTAACTCCTCATCACAATTATCCTGGTACTAGTAGCTCATTTTACAAGTGAAAACTCTCCATTTCTCTTAAAATTTGCTAACTCACCGATAATGTGAAGCATGCGTGAAATACACACTTTCACCAACTGAGAAATGGCACCGCTGTTGCCATGACAATCATGCAACAACATCATCACGCCATCTTCCTCCATTCCAACTTCCCAAAGGGTTGTTGCGAACTTTACCCCAGCGCCCTCTGGTGGCCATTTCTGGACCATGCCGAACTATTTGGTCAGTTTTCAATGTGCAATGGATCATTTCAGGTCAGATTGGTGGATAAATCTCATCGTTCCAGGCAATGATAGCCATCAGCTGGCTGTTAGAAGCAACTTAGAAAACAAAATCAAGCTGATTTCAATCCACCTTTTTCAGGTTTCAAATCCCGCAAAACCTTGGAGAGGTCGCCGTGCTGCGAGATCTCAGTAACATTGAGAACTGCATTGAGATGCTCTGATCACGCTGCACTTTAACTGTGGCACACAGACAACACCATTAACATCGCAACATAAAACTATTTTTATATTGTGCCTAAAACTCTTGTGAATATATTCTCTGGGTTTATAGACGTTGTTATTGCGTTTGTTTTATGTAAACATGCGAGAATCACAGGCTTTCTCTCTGTTATTTTCAATGGGAGGTGCTGTGAGCTACGCTCGCTTCCTGATCATGTTGTTCTGGGGGAAAGTGAAGTTTGCTCTTTAACGTCTTGATTATTGTTCTTTACAACACTGTTTGTCCTCTTTGTTCCAGACTAATATATAATATGTCTGAAATTCGGTTTCCGTTTATTAAATTCCACGCAGATTAAACGTAGCAGGCACGGATTATTCGTTATAATTGTTTTAGCAAGTTTTCAGGGTATCATGCATGCAGGCTCTTATTAACATGATGAAAAGCATTAAAAAATTACATTTTTGTAGTAAAATATTCATTTAGAACTATCATCATGTGGATTCTCTATGTTGTTTTGACTGTAGCGACTCTCTGGCGCACAAGGGATTATGGGATGCATGAAAACCCTGGATAGACAAGCAATACAGCCTAAGCGTGTTTTCTCCGGGCGGCTGGACGTGGAAGAACAAATTCTCGCCTTCAGATTTGCCACTTCGCTGGAAGTGACATTGGTCCAGAACGCAACATGAGGCACCCCAAACGTGTGGCCCCCACTGAAACACAATTCTAGAACCGCCACTGGCAGCAGCAGTCTTCCTGAAGTCTTCTTCCTTAATTTACAGGAATGTTAAAAAAATAAAAAATACACAAACGGGCCAGATACAGAGACTGTAACTCTCTTGCTGCCACACACATACCAGCTTTGAAAAGGATAATTTTAAAAAGAGAGCTAAGCATGTTCAGGATGCAAACATGTCTCTACAAAGTCGTCCCTGCTTACCTTTTGAAGTCACTTCCTTTCTTCTGCTGAGTTCTGCCTACAAGTAGAAAGAAAATCCGCTCTTCTCATTCTCTCCTTCGCCTTCCTTGGAATCTATGAACTGGACGCTGTGTTCGCGCTGCTGACGGGTTTTGACAGATAACCGTCCACAGAAACGATGCTGATCATCGGTCACTCACCTCCGGACTCCACATGCAGCTGTGGCGCGAGCGCGCAGACAGGGCGGCGCATGCGCACAAGCAGCAAGAAGGCGTGCCTCGTCCGCGTGCGGCTGGAAAGTTGGCTCTCACTCACACACACACACACACACACACACACACACACACACACACACACACACGTTCCGTGTTTCTTCCATTTTGAACCATCAAAAGGATGCATGAATTCAAACACGAAGGATCACATCTTCCTTGTTATTTGTTTGTTTGTTTAATGATAACAGACCCTTTATTTTTATTTTTTAATGAAATGCCGTACGGCCTGTTTAGCTCTTCAAAAGGAGTGTGACCCTAATGTGCACGTGTTTGATGATGGGAGGACTAAACCCACGTGAAGACACAAACCCCACTCCAACCCACGAGGACCTCACTGCTGCCACCGTAAATACAAAAATTGTTATGTGGCTCCCTCTGTCGGCGTCTAATGATAATGCCATTTCTCTCTCTCACATACACACACGTCAGTGACAGACGTATTTAAGTTTTGTCGAGTCTTATATTGATGTTTCATGAAGAAGGTTGTGCTTTTTTTCTGTTTTATGAGAGCAAATGAAAAATTAACTTTTCTTTAGTTATTATTTCGTGATAGAACTAGATGATAGAACTCGATCTACCCACACTTCACTTGTTCTACCTCGGTTCAGGACATCGTCAGGAGTAGCTCTTTAGAATACACTGGTGCTATAGAGTGAAAATGTTTGCCTCTTTCTGTCCATGTTATTAATTAAAAAATTAATTAATTTGTTAAAGCTTCTTTCTGGATTTTATGTTGCAGGAGTAAAATAGTTCTTCTTCTTCTTCTTCTACTTTGAATATGTCTTGATCTTATTCAGTATTGTAATTTTTCTGCCATTTCTCTCGCTTTATTTTTTATTTTTATTCATTTGTTTATTTATTTATTGAGGACCACAGAATGGAAATATGTTTTGCACATTTTGTTTTATCCTCAAAATTTTACATGGACTTGTGTGAATATGTTGTGTGTTCCTACAGTTTACATTTCATGTACATGTTGAATTTCCAAATAAATCCAGTCTACCCACACAGAAATTTTCTTTCATTGTAAAAGCTTTTGAGTGAGTAATTGACATGTTTTAGGGGGTTAGCTGGGGTACTCTGTTTAAAGGCCTACCAGGACAATCTGTGCTGGATTCAAGCTACCCTGAGCAGCTATACAATGAAAGGCATCAGAGGGCTGATGCGCACCTTTTGCACGCTACACACCACAATATAAATTGCCAAAAGGTGAACAAGAGAGACTACCACTAGGAACAACCACCATAAAGAGGGACTGATGGGCAAGGCCATTAACTGTATTCATGCCTAAATTGGAGGCAAAACAGCACAAATTGCGAAATCTGTGTTTGACCTCATCATGTTACCTTAGTCTCGGTTTGACCTCTGCTTAACCTCAATCTCTGTTTGACCTATGTTTCACCTCGGTCTCTGTTGGACCTCTGTGTAACCTCACCATGTGACCTCAGTCTCTGTTTGACCAATGTTTGACCTCAGTCTGTGTGACCTCATTGTGTAACCTGAGTTTCTGTTTGACCTCAGACTGTGTGACCTCATCGTGTGACCTTGGTTTCTGTTTGACCTCATCGTGCGACCTCGGTCTCTTTTTTACCTCTATTTGACCTTATTGTGTGCCCCCAGTCTCGGTTTGACCTCTGCTTAACCTCAGTCTCTGTTTGACCTATGTTTCACCTCGGTCTCTGTTGGACCTCTGTGTAACCTCACCATGTGACCTCAGTCTCTGTTTGACCAATGTTTGACCTCAGTCTGTGTGACCTCATTGTGTGACCTGAGTCTCTGTTTGACCTCAGACTGTATGACCTCATCATGTGACCTTGGTTTCTGTTTGACCTCATCGTGCGACCTCAGTCTCTTTTTTTTTAACCTCTATTTGACCTTATTGTGTGCCCTCAGTCTCTGTTTGACCTCTGCTTGACCTCGCCCATCATGTGACCTCTGTTTGAACTTTGTTTGAAATCGGTCTCTGCTTGACCTCTGTTTGACCTTATTGTGTGACCTCAATCCCTGTTTGACTTCTGATTGACCTGTTTGACCTCAGTATCTATTTGACCTCATCATCTGGCCTCTGTTTGAACTCTGCATGACCCCAGTCTCTGTTTAACCTCATTGTGTGACCTCTGTTTGACTTGTTTGACCTCTGTTGTAGGTCAGTCTCTGTTTGACCTCATCTTGTCACCTCTGTTTGACCTCGGTCTCTGTTTGACCTTATCGTGTGACATCAGTTTGACCTCTGTTTGACCTGAGTCTCTAAATGACCTCATTGTGTGACATCTGTTTGACGTCAGTCTCTGTTTGACCTCAATGGGTGACCTTTGCTTGATGTCTGTTTGACATCTGTCTCTGTTTGGCCTCATGCTGTGATCTATCTTTGAGCTCTGTTTGACCCCAGTCTCTGTTTGATCTCATCGTGTGACCTCTGTTTAACCTTATAATGTGACCTCAGTCTTTGTTTGATCTCTGTTTGACCTCTCTTTGACCTCAGTCTCTTTGACCTCATCTTCTAACCTCTGTTTGACCTCAGCCTCTGTTTGACCTCATTGTGTGACCTGTTTGATCTCAGTCTCTGTTTGGCCTGTGATTAACCTCAGTCTCTGTTTGACCTCCTCATGTGACCTCTGTTTGATCTCAGTCTCTGCTTGACCTATGGTTGACCTCAGCCTCCGTTTTACCTCTGTTTGACCTCTGTGTAACCTCATTGTGTGACCTCAGTCTCTGCTTGACCTTATTGTATGATCTTTGCTTAACCTCTTTTTGACCTCAGTCTCTGTTTGGCTCATCCCATGACCTCTGTTTGACCTCAGTCTCTGTTTGGCCTCACTGTGTGACCTCTGTTTGACCTCATCCTGTTACCTCAGTCTCTGTTTGATCTATGGTCGGCCTATGTTTGGCCTCCTCATGTGACCTCTGTTTGACCTCAGTCTCTGCTTGACCTCGTGGTGTGACCTTGTCATGTGACTTCAGTCTCTGTTTGACCTCTGGCCTCACTTTGTGTGACCTCATCATGTGACCTCAATCTCTGTTTGACCTGAGTCTGTTTGACCTCATCATGTAACCTCAGTCTCTGCTTGACTTCTGTTTGACCACAATATGTGTTTGACCTAATTGTGTAACCTCAGTCTCTGTTAGACCTCTGTTAGACATCATAATCTGACATCTGTTTGAACTCTGCTTGACCTCAGTCTCTGTGTGACCTCATCGTGTGACCTGTGTTTGAGCTCTGTTTGACCTTAGTCTCCGTGTGACCTCTGATTGACGTCAGTTTGTGCTTGACCTCATCGTGTGACCTCTGACTCTGTTTGACCTCAGTCTCTGTTTGTCCTCATCGTGTGACATCTGTTTGGCCTTACTGTATGACCTCAGTCTCTGATCTCTAGTGACTTCAAATAAAATAATCTAATATTTTGAGAATAGCATTTTTTTTTTTTTTTTGGAGTTGTAGGCCATAATAATCAAAATTAAAAAATGGTTGAAGTATTTTAGTCTCTATGTAATGAAACTACAATATGCAAAAATTCCACTCTGAAATACTAGACAAAAAAAATATTGAATTTTTCACAATATTTAATTTTTTTTTTCTAGATGCACCTATACATTATGGTGTCACACACACAAAAAATATTGGCATGATGAAGTCAGGCGTGGGTGTTGCATTTTTGTGAGTACACCTTGTATTTATTATTATTATTATTATTATTATTATTGTTGTTGTTGTTGTTACTATTATCGTTGTAGTGACGTCACCAACATGAAAACTCTGGATAACAGTGATTGAAGTTCGGGGAGTTATTATTTTATTAAAGAAAGCGCTAAGGAAACTAAAAATAAGTGTTCATGACGTCACAGAGCTTCATATGAAGCTACCGGCATTTGATACATGGTTCGAAACTTACTGTGTGTCATTCATGCAGAGCACTAGCAGTTCCACCGTCGGCACATCATTGTCAAGCAGACACTTCTGCTTCTTTCTCTCAACCATTTTAAAGGTCGGGTGAGTCGTAATCCTCTTGTGCTTTTTCAGTCCTTGTAACCTAATGGTGTGAAGCTACAGCTGTTTTAGACTGAGTTAAGAGCTAATAAGTCCCGGTGTCGTTGCGCTGCATTTCCTTGTTAGCGCAGTGTTCTTTGTTCATAGATAAGAAAATAAATCACATTCATGGGGTTATAAACAATTAAAAGTGGCCCTGGAGGGAAAATATAACCTTAATATTACCCATACTATTTGTTTTAAACGGCCGTTTATGAACCATCTGTGGTGAAAAGGCCTCTGTTGAATAGGAGCGTTAGAAATTTCAACGTTATGAATTTACTTTTAGCTTTAGCGCCCGGTTAGCTTCTGAATACACCACAACTACGGGCAAACGTCCAAATAAAGGTCATTCATTCACAACTGTCTGGCAGCCTCACTACAAAACAAACGCAGCTCAGTCTCAGCGCATGACATTGTAATATTCATATTAAAAGGCATTTCGTTTGAAAAGGTTGTGAATGTCACCTGCAAGTGAAGGCCATTTGAAAGTTATGTCCTTTATTATGTTTTTTTTTTCCAGTACCTGTTATGACCCGCAGCAGGTGTTTTTGAAAGATACTTCTTATTTAGTAAACAAATTAATAAAAGTTATTGACAGGAGACCCACAAACATCACGTGGGTAGGATATTTGACAGAAAGCCATCATAGAATGCCACATATCTTACATTATGTGATCAGTAGGGGGATAATCTGGCGTTTGTTGTAAAAATATGAATATGTAATATTATAAAGACTGTAGGTATAGACTTGGATTAATGGATTAATGCGTTTGATGGGAAATCCAGTGAACGGACACGAGTCAAATATTCATCCGTGCAAAACATTATATTTTTCCGTGTCGAAATCGTGACATTCGTGGTAAATGTGTTTTGCTGTGTGTTTGTGAGTATTTGGGATATAATTGCTGGCATGTTAACGGCGGTGCAGCGCTACGACCTTTCCCCTACTTTCTGCAGTGCACAGCGGATCATGTGATGCTGGGGGAAGGGATTCTGCAGAAACACCACACAGGGGTGTCAACGTGGAAAGCCGGTTTATCGCGTGGGCAGAATCCACATATTTAGTCTCCAGTTCATTCATTTGCCTGCCAGTACGCTGGACTAATCATAATTGTGATTTGAGATATTGCATCCTGCCTGGTAGCTATCTGCGCACGCTTCATCATCTGTCAAACAGAAGGTATCGTTATGGCATTAGAAACTGCAACGATTATTATTCGCGGACTTTCTAAATTCTGTGATTTCAGCTTCTTAACTGTGACTGCTTTCTGGCTGGTTTAACTAATTTCATTACTCCTATCTGACAGTAAACGGAGTATGTCTGGGTTGTGCAGAAAACAGATGTGAAGACATCATCTTGAGCTCTGGAAAAAATTGAACATGGTATTTTAAGGACCAAACAACTAATCAGTTAATTTGCTGATTATTTTATTCATTAATGAATTAGAAAATGTTGTTTGTTGTTGGCCTAATGGGCATTTAAGGTTGTGGTGGAACTGGGTCACTGGTGTTTATTAGGGGTCTAAGCCTGACGGGGCTTGGAACAGCTGTTGCTTTGCTTTGCAACAACTGTTCCCAGCATCAGCATGGCTGGGATCCCTATTGTTTTCGTTCATTCTGTTTTTTAGAGGTCCAAGCCCGATGAGGGCTGGGGACAGTGGTTACAACACACCATTGTACCCAGTCCCAATGGACTGGGAAACGCTATTGTTTTCATTCTGTTTTTTAATAGACGGAGACCTCGTAGCTGTTAAATGGTTATGGAAAGTAACACTCTCTGTAGCCGGCAATATTGAGGTTTCAAAAGCCTCGCCCCATCGAATAATAAGACATGAATAATGAGCCACACATGGGTGTGTCACCGATTATTTGAAGAATGATCCACATTTAAGCTATCACGTATCCACTACTATGGTGCCTCCATGTGCCTCTCTGCATGTGCCAGGTATCAGCCTCTAGTGAGCCACGACCGACCTGTCATTTGAGCCCAGTCCAGCCTCGAGTGGCTTGTGTCGCCGCATATGATCCACGTCAAGCCACATATGATCACCATGATAACACAACGTTGTTGCACATTTAGGTATGGGTTTGGTCCAAAGCTCCAGGTTTCATTCAAGTATCTATTCAAGATGTCATATTTTTTAAACGCAGTCCAAAAAAAGACGCTGCACTGAGTGAGTGCACTTTGCCGCAACTGTGGATCACTTAAAAAAAAAAAAAAAAGACACCACAATGAGGTGGGTGCTTTAATTACACTCAACAAAAATATAAACGCAACACTTTTGGTTTTGCTCCCATTTTGTATGCGATGAACTCAAAGATCTAAAACTTTTTCCACATACACAATATCATCATTTCCCTCAAATATTGTTCACAAACCAGTCTAAATCTGTGATAGTGAGCACTTCTCCTTTGCTGAGATAATCCATCCCACCTCACAGGTGTGTCATATCAAGATGCTGATTAGACACCATGATTAGTGCACAGGTGTGCCTTAGACTGTTCACAATAAAAGGCCACTCTGAAAGGTGCAGTTTTGTTTTATTGGGGGGGGATACCAGTCAGTAACTGGTGTGACCACCATTTGCCTCATGCAGTGCAACACATCTCCTTCGCATAGAGTTGATCAGGTTGTCAATTGTGGCCTGTGGAATGTTGGTCCACTCCTCTTCAATGGTTGTGCGAAGTTGCTGGATATTGTCAGGAACTGGTACACGCTGTCGTATACGCCGGTCCAGAGCATCCCAAACATGCTCAATGGGTGACATGTCCGGTGAGTATGCCGGCCATGCAAGAACTGGGACATTTTCAGCTTCCAAGAATTGTGTACGATCCTTGCAACATGGGGCCGTGCATTATCCTGCTGCAACATGAGGTGATGTTCTTGGATGTATGGCACAACAATGGGCCTCAGGATCTCGTCACGGTATCTCTGTGCATTCAAAATGCCATCAATAAAATGCACCTGTGTTCTTCATCCATAACAGACGCCTGCCCATACCATAACCCCACCGCCACCATGGGCCACTTGATCCCACAACATTGACATCAGAAACTGCTCACCCACACAACGCCACACACGCTGTCTGCCATCTTGCCCTGGACAGTGTGAACCGGGATTCATCCGTGAAGAGAACACCTCTCCAGCGTGCCAAACGCCAGCGAATGTGAGCATTTGCCCACTCAAGTCGGTTACGACGACGAACTGGAGTCAGGTCGAGACCCCGATGAGGACGACGAGCATGCAGATGAGACGGTTTCTGACACTTTGTGCAGAAATTCTTTGGTTATGCAAACCGATTGTTTCAGCAGCTGTCCGAGTGGCTGGTCTCAGACGATCTTGGAGGTGAACATGCTGGATGTGGAGGTCCTGGGCTGGTGTGGTTACACGTGGTCTGCGGTTGTGAGGCTGATTGGATGTACTGCCAAATTCTCTGAAATGCCTTTGGAGATGGCTTATGGTAGAGAAATGAACATTCAATACACGAGCAACAGCTCTGGTTGACATTCCTGCTGTCAGCATGCCAATTGCATGATTTGCAAGATTTGCTCCCTCAAATCTTGCAACATCTGTGGCATTGTGCTGTGTGATAAAACTGCACCTTTCAGAGTGGCCTTTTATTGTGGGCAGTCTAAGGCACACCTGTGCACTAATCATGGTGTCTAATCAGCATCTTGATATGGCACACCCTGTGAAGTGGGATGGATTATCTCAGCAAAGGAGAAGTGCTCACTATCACAGATTTAGACTGGTTTGTGAACAATATTTGAGGGAAATGGTGATATTGTGTATGTGGAAAAAGTTTTAGATCTTTGAGTTCATCTCATACAAAATGGGAGCAAAACCAAAAGTGTTGCGTTTATATTTTTGTTGAGTGTATATGCACCTGCTGCCACAACTATGGATCACTTCCAAAAAAAAAAAAATCTTTATTTCATCCATGGCTTACAGTCACCGTGATACAACTTTTAGCTTTGTGCTATGTCTGCAAAATCGCTCTTTTGCACGCTCTCATTCTGTGTTCCTGGGCAGTTCTGTGTTCCTTTTCACGGCTTCACTGGCGTTATTTCTTCCACGGCCTTAAACACACAGCCACTTTTACACCATAGTCCAACTTTTAATTTTGTGTTTGTTCATTATTCCCTGCAAAATCACTCTGTTGCAAGCTCGCGTTTTGCGTAAATGCTTGTCTTGGATGGCAGTCATTCCATCGGTGCGTACACACAGCGGAGCTCATTTGATCCATTAACAAGATATTAAGTCTATCATAGACATACTTTAATAGCTAGGAATGAACATGCAACTGTTTTACCAAGCCATAAAACATTAAAAATAGTTACCTTTAAGCTGTTCCAAAATACATTCCAACACTGCAACCTAGACCAGTGGTTTTCAAACTGTGAGGTGCACCCCCCCCACCCCTGGCGGGCGCCAGAGTTCTTCAAGGGGAGGCACAAGGGATGGGTATCGAGAACTGTTACTTTCTGAGAATCGTTAAGAAATTATTCAGTCCACCGACATCAGTAGCCTTTTTGCTTAAAGATTCCCTTATTGGTCCTTCAGAGTGGCCGTTGTTTTTGAGGGTGTTTTGTCAGGAAAATGATCATTTCTCTACATTGATTGCAGACCCTGCAGCGGAAAGAATAGAAATAATAGAATAGAAAGTTCTTTAAAAACATGTTTAAAATGTTTACAAAGGCTGTGAAATGTGTAAATGCATAGACAATTCCTTAAAAATGCACAAATACAACCCCAATTCCAGTTAAGTTGGAGCATTGTGTAAAATGTAAATAAAACAGAATACAATGATTTGCAAACCTATATTCAATTGAATACACCACAAAGACAAGATATTTAATGTTCACACTGATAAACTTTATTGTTTTTGTGCAAATATTTGCTCATTTTGAAATGGATGCCTGCAACACGTTTCAAAAAAGCTGGGACAGTGGTATGTTTACCACTGTGTTACATCACCTTTCCTTCTGACAACACTCAATAAGCATTTGGGAACTTATTGAAGTAGTGTAGTAGGCCTGTAGTAGGCCTTGTAGTAGGCCTGGGCAATTTCGCCTAAAAACAAAATCTTCATTTTTTTTTTCAGAAAAAATTTGACTTTCGATTTTTCTCCGGACCTGGGCCAGACAAATATACAAAATGGGCAAAATGGGGACTGATAATCATGAAATGGGGGTAAAATGTAACGAAATGCAGCAGAGTGAACCAGACTGACTCCAAATAATTACTTATATTTAATTGTTTAGCTTTTGTTTTATGTGAGATGCACTCAGTACATGTAGTAGGGGCACGTGCACCATCTGGAGTTTGAGAGATGAAGCTTCAACTAATGTCAGTCTGCCCCGTGTAAGTTTTACCCCCATCTCGTTATTATCAGTCCCCATTTTGTCCCATTTAGCTAAAAAAAAAAAAACTAATAAAAGTACTTAATTGAATCATATTTGGAGTCAAATCAATCAATTTTATTTTTATAGCGCCAAATCACAACAAACAGTTGCCCCAAGGCGCTTTATATTGTAAGGCAAAGCCATACAATAATTACGGAAAAACCCCAACGGTCAAAACGACCCCCTGTGAGCAAGCACTTGGCAACAGTGGGAAGGAAAAACTCCCTTTTAACAGGAAGAAACCTCCAGCAGAACCAGGCTCAGGGAGGGGCAGTCTTCTGCTGGGACTGGTTGGGGCTGAGGGAGAGAACCAGGAAAAAGACATGCTGTGGAGGGGAGCAGAGATCAATCACTAATGATTAAATGCAGAGTGGTGCATACAAAGCAAAAAGAGAAAGAAACACTCAGTGCATCATGGGAACCCCCCAGCAGTCTAAGTCTATAGCAGCATAACTAAGGGATGGTTCAGGGTCACCTGATCCAGCCCTAACTATAAGCTTTAGCAAAAAGGAAAATTTTAAGCCTAATCTTAAAAGTAGAGAGGGTGTCTGTCTCCCTGATCCGAATTGGGAGCTGGTTCCAGAGGAGAGGAGCCTGAAAGCTGAAGGCTCTGCCTCCCATTCTACTCTTACAAACCCTAGGAACTACAAGTAAGCCTGCAGTCTGAGAGTGAAGCGCTCTATTGGGGTGATATGGTACTATGAGATCCCTAAGATAAGATGGGACCTGATTATTCAAAACCTTATAAGTAAGAAGAAGAATTTTAAATTCTATTCTAGAATTAACAGGAAGCCAATGAAGAGAGGCCAATATGGCTGAGATATGCTCTCTCCTTCTAGTCCCTGTCAGTACTCTAGCTGCAGCATTTTGAATTAACTGAAGGCTTTTCAGGGAACTTTTAGGACAACCTGATAATAATGAATTACAGTAGTCCAGCCTAGAGGAAATAAATGCATGAATTAGTTTTTCAGCATCACTCTGAGACAAGACCTTTCTAATTTTAGAGCTATTGCGTAAATGCAAAAAAGCAGTCCTACATATTTGTTTAATATGCGCATTGAATGACATACCCTGATCAAAAAATGACTCCAAGATTTCTCACAGTATTACTAGAGGTCAGGGTAATGCCATCCAGAGTAAGGATCTGGTTAGACACCATGTTTCTAAGATTTGTGGGGCCAAGTACAATAACTTCAGTTTTATCTGAGTTTAAAAGCAGGAAATTAGAGGTCATCCATGTGTTTATGTCTGTAAGACAATCCTGCAGTTTAGCTAATTGGTGTGTGTACTCTGGCTTCATGGATAGATAAAGCTGAGTATCATCTGCGTAACAATGCAAATTTAAGCAATACCGTCTAATAATACTGCCTAAGGGAAGCATGTATAAAGTGAATAAAATTGGTCCTAGCACAGAACCTTGTGGAACTCCATAATTAACCTTAGTCTGTGAAGAAGATTCCCCATTTACATGAACAAATTGTAATCTATTAGATAAATATGATTCAAACCACCGCAGTGCAGTGCCTTTAATACCTATGGCATGCTCTAATCTCTGTAATAAAATTTTATGGTCAACAGTATCAAAAGCAGCACTGAGGTCTAACAGAACAAGCACAGAGATGAGTCCACTGTCTGAGGCCATAAGAAGATCATTTGGAACCTTCACTAATGCTGTTTCTGTACTATGATGAATTCTAAACCCTGACTGAAACTCTTCAAATAGACTATTCCTCTGCAGATGATCAGTTAGCTGTTTTACAACTAGCCTTTCAAGAATTTTTGAGAGAAAAGGAAGGTTGAAGATTGGCCTATAATTAGCTAAGATAGCTGGGTCAAGTGATGGCTTTTTAAGTAATGGTTTAATTACTGCCACCTTAAAAGCCTGTGGTACATAGCCAACTAATAAAGATAGATTGATCATATTTAAGATCGAAGCATTAATTAATGGTAGGGCTTCCTTGAGCAGCCTGGTAGGAATGGGGTCTAATAGACATGTTGATGGTTTGGAGGAAGTAACTAATGAAAATAACTCAGACAGAACAATCGGAGAGAAAGAGTCTAACCAAATACCGGCATCACTGAAAGCAGCCAAAGAGAATGATATGTCTTTGGGATGGTTATGAGTAATTTTTTCTCTAACAGTTAAAATTTTATTAGCAAAGAAAGTCATGAAATCATTACTAGTTAAAGTTAAAGGAATACTCGGCTCAATAGAGCTCTGACTCTTTGTCACCCTGGCTACAGTGCTGAAAAGAAACCTGGGGTTGTTCTTATTTTCTTCAATTACTGATGAGTAGAAAGATGTCCTAGCTTTACGGAGGGCTTTTTTTAATAGAGCAACAGACTCTTTTTCCAGGCTAAGTGAAGATCTTCTAAATTAATGAGACACCATTTCCTCTCCAACTTACGGGTTATCTGCTTTAAGCTGCGAGTTTGTGAGTTATACCACGGAGTCAGGCACTTCTGATTTAAGGCTCTCTTTTTCAGAGGAGCTACAGCATCCAAAGTTGTCCTCAATGAGGATATAAAACTATTGACGAGATACTCTATCTCACTCACAGAGTTTAGGTAGCTACTCTGCCCTGTGTTGGTATATGGCCTTGGAGAACATAAAGAAGGAATAATATCCTTAAACCTAGTTACAGCACTTTCTGAAATACTTCTACTGTAATGAAACTTATTCCCCACTGCTGGGTAGTCCATCAGAGTAAATGTAAATGTTATTAAGAAATGATCAGACAGAAGGGGGTTTTTCAGGTAATACTGTTAAGTCTTCAGTTTCCATACCATAAGTCAGAACAAGATCTAAGGTATGATTAAAGTGGTGGGTGGACTCATTTACATTTTGAGCAAAGCCAGTCGAGTCTAACAATAAATTAAATGCAGTGTTGAGGCTGTCATTCTCAGCATCTGTGTGGATGTTAAAATCGCCCACTATAATTATCTTATCTGAGCTAAGCACTAAGTCAGACAAAAGGTCCAAAAATTCACAGAGAAACTCACAGTAACGACCAGGTGGACGATAGATAACAACAAATAAAACTGGTTTTTGGGACATCCAATTTGGATGGACAAGACTAAGAGACAACCTTTCAAATGAATTAAAGCTTTGTCTGGGTTTTTGATTAATTAATAAGATGGAGTGGAAGATTGCTGCTAATCCTCCGCCTCGGCCCGTGCTACGAGCGTTCAGGCACTTAGTGTGACTCGGGGGTGTTGACTCATTTAAACTAACATATTCATCCTGCTGTAACCAGGTTTCTGTAAGGCAGAATAAATCAATATGTTGATCAGTTATTATATCATTTACTAACAGGGACTTAGAAGAGAGAGATCTAATGTTTAATAGACCACATTTAACTGTTTTAGTCTGTGGTGCAGTTGAAGGTGCTATATTATTTTTTCTTTTTGAATTTTTATGCTTAAATAGATTTTTGCTGGTTATTGGTGGTCTGGGAGCAGGCACCGTCTCTACGGGGATGGGGTAATGAGGGGATGGCAGGGGGAGAGAAGCTGCAGAGAGGTGTGTAAGACTACAGCTCTGCTTCCTGGTCCCAAGCCTGGATAGTCACGGTTTGGAGGGTTTAATAAAATTGGCCAGATTTCTAGAAATGAGAGCTGCTCCATCCAAAGTGGGATGGATGCCGTCTCTCCTAACAAGACCAGGTTTTCCCCAGAAACTTTGCCAATTATCTATGAAGCCCACCTCATTTTTTGGACACCACTCAGACATCCAGCAATTCAAGGAGAACATGCGGCTAAACATGTCACTCCCGGTCCGATTGGGGAGGGGCCCAGAGAAAACTACAGAGTCCGACATTGTTTTTGCAAAGTTACACACCGATTCAATATTAATTTTAGTGACCTCCGATTGATGTAACCGGGTGTCATTACTGCCGACATGAATTACAATCTTACCAAATTTATGCTTAGCCTTAGCCAGCAGTTTTAAATTTCCTTCAGTGTCGCCTGCTCTGGCCCCCGGAAGACAATTGACTATGGTTGCTGGTGTCGCTAACTTCACATTTCTCAAAACAGAGTCGCCAATAACCAGAGTTTGTTCCTCGGTGGGTGTGTCGCCGAGTGGGGAAAAACGGTTAGAGATGTGAACGGGTTGGCGGTGTACACAGGGCTTCTGTTTAGGACTACGCTTCCTCCTCACAGTCACCCAGTCGGCCTGCTTTCCCGGTTGCTCGGGATCTGCCGGAGGGGGAACTAACGGCGGTCTAAGCTACAGTCAGTCTGCTCCATTTCATGAAGTTTTACCCCGTTCGTTATTATCAGTCCCCATTTCACTCCATTTCGCTTAAAAATAATCCAATAAAAGTAATTAATTGAATCATATTTGGTGTCAGTCTGGGTCAATCTGCCCCATTTCCTTACTTTTTACCCCCATTTCATGATTATTAGGCTCCATTTCGCTCCATTTGGGCAAATGATTTCACCAGAGTAAGCGGGAGTTTGTGCTGTTGTTCCCCTTGTAGTGTGGCATTTCTCCCACAGCTGGATGCCTCTGTTCTAGATGCTGGAATAAGTTTATTGTGCAGCTGCGTTTTGTTGCAGTGGGCTTTAGACAGACTTTGCAGCGTGCTGTCACTTGTTCCATGTCTGTCGCAGCAATCCCAAACCACTAATGAAACTCCCTCTTAATTAGCGGTTAGCCATGTTATTCTGTGAAGGAAACGGGATGGGGAGGAGGGAGCTATGTAATGTCTCAAATTAATCGATAAAATCAGTATATTGCCCAGGGCCTACTTTGTAGGTGGAATCTTTTCCCATTCTTGCTTAAAGTACAACTTCAGTTGTTCAACAGTCCGGGGTCTCTGTTGTCGTATTTTGCGCTTCATAATGCGCCACACATTTTCAATGGGCGACAGGTCTGGACTGCAGGCAGGCCAGTCTAGTACCTGCACTCTTTTACTACGAAGCCACGCTGTTGTAACACGTCAGAATGTGGCTGTCATGTCTTGCTGAAATAAGCAGGGACGTCCCTGAAAAGACATTGCTTGGATGGCAGCATGAGTTGCTCCAAAAAACCTGGATGTACCTTTCAGCATTGATGGTGCCGTCACGGATGTGTAAGTTGCCATACCATGGGCACTAACACACTCCCATTCCATCACAGATGCTGGCTTTTGAACTTTGCGCTGGTAACAATCTGGATGGTCTTTTTCCTCTTTTGTCCGGAGGACACAACGTCCATAATTGCCAAAAACAATTTAAAACGTGGACTCGTCAGACCACAGCACACTTTTCCACTTTGCGTCTTCCTATTTCAAATGAGCTCGGGCCCAGAGAAGGTGGCGGCATTTCTGGATGTTGTTGATGTATGGCTTTCGCTTTGCATGGTAGAGTTTTAAATTGCACTTGTAGATGTAGCGACGAACTGCGTTAACTGACAAGTGTTCATGTACCGGACCGGTTTATGTGTGTTGTTGTTTGTTAAGTGTGTCATGAGGTCGGTCAAGGTTTGCTCAGCCCTGCTCGTGACCTAGGGCAGGGATATACATCTGGAGCTGGTCCCCGGGTGCCAAAAAGGCGACCTCTGCTCCTAACTGGCAATTAGGATGGGTAAAAATGCAGTAAACACATTTCATTGTGCAGGGAACGTGTTCCTATGTGCATATGACAGTAAACTTCTTTTGAATCCTTCTTCATAACGATAACTGATCTGGACGAAACCCGCATGTCTGATGCACAATGGTGCACAGAGGCTGCCTGACTAAAATTGTTTCATCCTAACACTAGGGGCTCCATCAATCTAAAAAGTTTATATCTCAAAATTGACAAATCAGAGTTGTGCCAAATTTGAAATTGGTAATCTTGGGACAGGTCTTACTTGAAATACACACAGTGAGGAAAATAAGTATTTGAACACCCTGTGATTTTGCAAGTTCTCCCACTTAGAAATCATGGAGGGGTCTGAAATTTTCATCTTAGGTGCATGTCCACTGTGAGAGGGCTGTACAGTGCGAGCGTTTTGCTCGCATATTGCGACTAAAATTTGATTGTGCAAGGAAAAAAAATAAAAAAACGGGCGCACGTGTGCGAGAATGTATTTCAACCCTTTCATTCGCATTTTGCTCCTAAAATAAATACAGTGGTCCCTCACTATAACGCGGTTCACCTTCGCGGCCTCGCTGTTTGCAGATTTTTTTTAGTCCAATTTGCATGCTTTTTTTTACAGTGCATTGTGTTCCGCGACCTCATCAAGCAGCCGGTCGTGACACCGCGAAGGGAGAGCACGCGCATTGTGTTCTGCATGTCTGTTTATAAGAATCTTCTCGCCCAGAAGAAAAAAAGAGCGCCAACAGCTACCCATAACTGTGTTCTACACTCGGAAAAAGACACCTGCAGCGAGGTGTGAGTCGGTGGAAAAAGACGTGACAGCTAGGGATGTGGAGATTAATCGATACGAATCGGTATCTAGATACAAACGTGCGTGATGCGAGTGCATCGATTCATTCAGTGTGCATCGATTCATTTGATGGGTTGAATCGCGGATGGATTGCTCGCTGCCTGCTTGCATCAATTTTTTTCCGATGGACCTTGAATGCATCATGGACGGAAGCTTGAAAGCACATTTCTAACAAACACGCAGCCCCGCGACAGCAGCGGCAAACACTCAGAGGAAATTTTTGGTGCACCTAAAACATTTAAAATCAGGCGTTTGGAAATAGTTTGGCTTTTTTTTAACTATGGGAAGCATGACAAGACGCAGGTAAGGAATGCCGCACTGCTAAACCTTACACAAGGAGGAGAGAGCGAGCGAGTTAAGTAGGAAGTAGCAAAATACAGGGTGGGGGGATAGTTTAGCTCAGAATGGCAATGGTGCAATGTGTTGCAGTGGTGGAAAGAAAGAAGTGGATCTTCCACTGCTTTCAGAATTGTCAGGAGCTACTTGTCCATTCCCTGCAACAAGTGTTCCTTCTGAACGAGTGTTCTGCTTCTTCCTGAACATGTGGACCAACTAATATAACTGGGAAAAAAAAAACAAAAAAAAACAAACTGAAAAAAGCCACATGAAATATACCACCAAATGGGTGTTAGCAGTGAGAATGGCATTTATAAAGTCATACGTTTTATTTATTCTTTTGTTTGTCTTATGGACATCGAATATGACCCTCAGTGAGAGTTAGACACTTGGTGAGACTGGTCCGTTTACAGCAGCTATGACTGCCAAATAATAGTTTACTCTTTCTTTGCACAAGCAATTGTAAAAGACTTATTGCGACAAGTTATTATTTGTATTATTCATAATATTAAAAATTCTTAATGCTTTCTGCTTCTCACTATTTATTAGCCTACCTGCTGAAGAGTTCATATTAGTATCTGTCTGGCAGACAGGAATATGGACATTGCACTATTGAAAATGTCACTTTAAGTCACTCATTGAGAGTGACGTCTTATTGTTTACTGTACTGTTTAAGTTCTGACATTGTGATTAAATAGGTTCCAAATATGAGGAAACCGATTCCTGTTCCTTAATGTTGAATCTGGTAAATTTGTTGCTTATAAGGAGGTAAAACAAGTCCTCTGCTTCTAATAGAATCAGAAGAATACCATAGTACCATACTGAATTGCAGCTTCTTATTTCTGTTTAAATTTTTGGTATAATTTCTTGCATCATGTTGAATGCATCGTATCGCATCATATCGCATTGTGAGGAATTGAATCGCCATCAAATACATATCAAATCGCATCGAATCAGGAACGGGGTGAATCGTATCGCATCGTATTATCGGTATCATCATCATGTATCGCAAGAAGTATCGTATCGCTGGTAGTGTATCGAGATGCATATCGAAATCGTTGTCAGTGATGAGATTCACATCCCTAGTGACAGCGCAACGGCGCCAGGACGAAGAGGCGCGATCAGGGGAACTGTGAAATACTGGTCAGTCACTATTAATAATTTCTTACGTGTCCAACCTCGTACGTTGATCGTTAAATTAAATTAGTTAGTTCTAAAAGCCATCATAATTATTTATAGGAAAACGTTCTATTTTATTCTCAAACAAATGTTTGGGGCCTGAAAACAGGTTGGTCCTTATTTTTATACTCAGGTTTAACTTTGAGAGTGTTTACACACGAGAGAACAGTGAGAAAATATTCATGCCTGATTGAGGAAAAGTATATAAAGTGTGTAGTGAGGGGTTTTACAGCTTTTAAAAACGTCTATAATAATTGTAAAAAATAACGCTGAAGAGCACCAAAAGAAGCAGCCTAGCGGTCCTCCACCACTGAAGACCTCATGAGGATCACCCTGGAGGGGACAGCTTTAGAGGACTTTGATCCACATCCTGCTGTGATGTGTGGTTGAATGTAGCTAAGCGTAGCAGGCGACCTGAGTATAAAAGTGGGACCAGGATGTTAGGTGTGTGTGAGGGTTTAAAATAATACAAGAAATACACAGCAAAAAGTATGAAATGGACAAAAGCACTGATGTAAATAACGATAGAAAAGGAAGTAAAAAACAATGAAATAAATACAACAATAGAATCATATAAATGTGCATGTGTTTGTGGAAAAGGTACTCTCTGTACAGTATGTGGCTTTGCGTTAATATAAAAATTGTATCAAGAATTTCACAGGGTGCTCCTAAATTTTTATCTGTGCTCTAAATTTTTTCATTTAGGAGCACCTGTGCTCCTAGTGAAAAAGCTAAGCGTACAGCCCTGCACACTGTGAGAGACATAATCTAAAAAAAAAAAAAAAAATCCGGAAATCCAATGTGTGATTTTTTTTTTTTTTTTTAATAATTTAGTTGTTTGTTACTGCTGCAAATAAGTATTTGAACACCTACCAACCAGCAAGAATTCTGGCTCACACAGACCTGTTAATTTTTCTTTAAGAAGCCCTCTTATTCTGCACTCTTTACCTGTATTAATTGCACCTGTTTGAACTTGTTACCTGTATAAAAGACACCTGTTCACACACTCGATCAGTCACTCCAACCTGTCCACCATAGCCAAGACCAAAGAGCTGTCTAAGGACACCAGGGACAAAACTGTAGACCTGCACAAGGTTGGAATGGACTACAGGACAACAGGCAGCTTGGTAGAAGACAACAACTGTTATGATTATTTATTAGAAAGTGGAAGAAACACAAGATGACTGTCAATCTCCCTCGGTCTGGGATTCCATGCAAGATCTCACTTTGTGGGGTAAGGATGATTCTGAGAAAGCTCAGAACTACACAGGAGGACCTGGACAATGACCTGAAGAGAGCTGGGACCACAGTCACAAAGATTACATTAGTAACACATGATGCTGTCATGGTTTAAAGTCCTGCAGGGCAGCAAGGTCCCCCTGCTCAAGCTAGCACATGTCCAGGCCCGTTTGAAGTTCATCAGTGACCATCTGGATGATCCAGAGGAGGCATGGGAGAAGGTCATGTGGTCAGATGAGACCAGAATAGAGCTTTTTGGAATCAACTCCACTTACCATGTTTAGAGGATTAGAACAACCCCAAGAAAACCATCCTAACCGTGAAGCATGGGGGTGGAAACATCATACTCTGGGGGTGCTCTTCTGCAAAGTGGACAGGACGACTGCACTGTATTGAAAGGAGGATGGATGGGGTCATGTATTGCAAGATTTTGGCAAACAACCTCCTTCTCTCAGTAAGAGCATTGAAGATGGGTTGTGGCTGGGTCTTCCAGCATGACAATGACCCCAAACACACAGCCAGGGCAACTAAGGAGGGGCTCTGTAAGAAGCATTTCAAGGTCCTGGAGTGGCCTGGCCAGTCTCCAGACCTGAACTCGGTAGAAAATCTTTGGAGGGAGCTGAAACTCCAAACCTGAAAGATTTGTAGAAGATCTGTATGGAGGAGTGGACCAAAATCCCTGCTGCAGTGTGTGAAAACCTGGTGAAAAACTACAGGAAATGTTTGACCTCTGTAATTGCAAACAAAGGCTACTGTACCAAATATTAACATTGATTTTCACAGGTGTTCAAATACTTATTTGCAGCAGTATAAATAAATTAATTAATTAATAAATTATTAAAAAATCATACATTGTGATTTCTGGATTTTTTTTTTTTAGATTATGTCTCTCACAGTGGACATGCACCTAAGATGAAAATTTCAGACCCCTCCATGATTTCTAAGGGGGAGAACTTGCAAAATCGCAGGGTGTTCAAATACTTATTTTCCTCAAGCTGATTTTTTTCCCCTACAAGTGGCCTTATAATAAGAAAAATACCTTTTGACCAACATTCCAACATCGTACATCGTTACAAGTCACATGGTCCTCGCGGGGGCTCAGGAAGCGGTCTGCATAAGGGGCTTGTACCCCATGTATACCTGCTGGCACGTCTAGTTCATTATGTGACTACTGTTGGAATTAGCAATGAATTCTGAAGCATTCAGGGCCATGGGAACACTGACCCAAAATATGCTGCCAAAGCAACCCAAGAGGTTGTCAAGACAACAAAAGGGAATATTGTTCAATGGCGATGTCTCAGATGTCAGCCAAATAGGTCTTGATTTTTACATAACCACCAACAAGTAGCAACTTCAGGAGGTTGTGGTAAAAGTCTCTCAAACTATAACTTTAAGGACCATCAACCCAGTTATGGGTTGATGGTCCTTAATCCCCTAGTTGCTCACGGTGTGCATTATTACCCTGTAACTGCTGTGGATTTGTGTGAGTCATGGAATGTTACAGATTGTGAAGTACTTCGTGTGATTGCCTCGGATTGAAAAGCTTTATATAATAGATACAGTCCTGTGACCATTTTACCATATGCAATTTATTTTGATGGTGAGATGAAACTCTGAATGCCTGGCGGAATTCCACAATCCTGAGAACTGCAAGTCCCATAACTGTAGCAGATAACAACCAGTCGTCAAATGGTGATGCAAGCACCAAATTCGACACAAATACTCCTTAGACATTACTCTTTTGAAAAAACAGACTGGCCACTTGATTTTCAATTAGGCGGCCAGGTAGGGGAAGAATTACACAGGGGTCAAAATTTTAAAATGCCCCAATCATATTGAAAACGTACCACATATGTTTGTCTGAACATAATGTGGTCAAAACAGCAAGAATGGGGAAAGGCCAGTTTCAGTTTGTACCGGGGGTCAAAAGTTAGAGTTGTTTCAATTTTGGTAAAAAGCGATGCAAATTATTGGGTGATCTAATAGGATTAATAATGGAATAGTTTTTACTTTGTTGAATGCGTGGTCTCCAAATGAAGGTCATACAAGATCAACATCCATTGGATTTTATGACATTCAACATATATTTCCCCGTAATGTGATAACTAAGCATAGAAATGGTGCAAACTAGTCCTTTTTAAAACCCTATTACCTCAACTATAATTTGCATCACTTTTTTTTACCAAAATTGATACAACTTTAACTTTTGACCCCTGTACAGACTGGAAATTGACCATTGTCACTATTCTTGCTGTTTTTTACTCCATAACATTTAGTTATAGATAGTCCAGACTATGCCTTTTTGGATTCTTATAATCAGACAATAATGTGGTATCGCTGGTTTTCAATATGATTGGTGCATTTTTAAATTTGACCCCTGGTAATTCCTCAGTTGACCCCTACCTGCCCGCCTATTGAAAATTTAAGTGGCCAGTACATTTTTTTCAAAAGAGAAATGTCTAAGGAATATTTGTGGCAAATTTTGGTGTTGGATCACCATTTGAAGGTTTCATCTGTCAATATTCTGTTATCTGCTGCTGGATATGTCATCAAGACAACACAGAAACCTCTGTTTAAGCTAGATAAAGTCAGCAATATTATGTGCCTCATGTCTAAAGATGGCTGTGTGTTTACACTTCTCTAAATTTATTTCCTTGCTTCTCTATCAGTGACCCTGTGCAGCAGCCACCACCATGGCAGAAGCACACCAGGCGGTGGCCTTCCAGTTCACTGTCACCCCCGAAGGCATTGACCTACATTTGTGCCATGAGGCATTACGTCAAGTCTACCTCTCTGGTCTCCACTCCTGGAAAAAAAGGTTCATTCGCTTCAGGGTGAGAGATTCATGACCTGAAACATGAGAAGAACAGAATTTTGAGATGACTTGGTTGACTACAGCATATCTATCTACAGTGCATCTGGAAAGTAGTCATAGCGCTTTACTTAAAAACAAAACAAACAAACAAAAAAGATTAAATTCATTTTTTTCCTGAAAATTCTACACACAATACCACATAATGACAATGTGACAAAAGGTTTTTTGAGATTTTTGTAAATTTATTAAAAACTAAGAAATCACATGTACATAAGTATTCACATGCTTTGCCATGAAGCTCAAAGTTGAGCTCAGGTACATCCTGTTTCCACTGATCATCCTTGAGATGTTTCTACAACATAATTGGAGTCCACCTGGGGTACATTCAGTTGATTGGACATGATCTGCAAAGACACACACCTGTCTACATACAGGGTCCCACAGTTGACAGTGCATGTCAGAGCACAAACCAAGCATGAAGTCAAAGGAATTGTCTGCAGACCTCTGAGACAGGATTGTCTCAAGGCACCAATCTGGGGAAGGGCACAGAAACATTTCTGCTGCTTTGAAGGTCCCAATGAGCATAGTGGCGATTTCATCCATAAATGGAAGAAGTTCTGTTCCACCAGGACTCTTCCTAGAGCTGGCCACCCACCTAAACTGAGCAATCGGGGGAGAAGGGCCAATAGTCAGGGAGGTGACCAAGAACCCGATGGTCACTCTGTCAGAACTGAAGAACTCTTACCATGAGAAAATAAAATTCTCTGGTCTGATGAGACAAAGATTGAACTCTCTGGCGTGAATGCCAAGCGTCATGTTTGGAGGAAACCAAGCACCATCCCTACAATGAAGCATGGTGGTGGCAGCATCATGCTGTGAGCATGTTTGTCAGCAACAGGAACTGGGAGACTAGTCAGGAGTGAGGGAAAGATGAATGTTGCAATGTAGAGACATCCTGGTTGAAACCTGCTCCAGAGTGTTCTTGACTTCAAACTGGGCTGACGGTTCATCTTTCAGTAGGACAACGACTCTAAGCACGCAAGGTATCAAAGGAGTGGCTTTAGGTCAACTCTGTGAATGTCCTCGAGTGGCCCAGCCAGAACCCAGCCCTGAATCCAATTGACATCTTTGGAGAGATCTGAAAATGACTGTGCACCAATGCTCCCATCCAACCTGATGGAGCTTGAGAGGTGCTGCAAAGAGGAATGGGCAAAAAATAGGTGTGCTAAGCTTGTGGCATCATATTTAAGAAGACCTTAAGCTGTAATTGCTGCCAAAGGTGGATCAACAAAGTATTGAGCAAACGGTTTGAATCCTCACATACGCACCAAGAAGTATTGTGTGGCAGAGTGTGTATCTGTGATTTCTTAGTATTTTATGTTATTAAATTTGCAAAAAAATATCAAAAACAAACAAAACAAAAAACAAAACTTTTTCATGTCGTCATTACAGCGTGTTGTAAGTAGAATTTTGTGAGGGGTAAAAAGTGAATTTACTCCATTTTGGAATAAGACTGTAACATAACACAATGTGGAAAACGTGAAGCGCTGTGTATACACTGTACCTACCAGTTTTCTTACCTGGTCATCCTTGTGACTATGTCTGATTAGTGTGGGAACCACAGTAGATGTGAATATGTGAACAGATGTGTGAATAGAGGACACCCCTCATTTTCATTTGTTATTTTGTCACCCTCATTTCTCATTTATTTTTATTGTGATGATGTAATATTTCCTGTCACTTATTGTCTGTTGGTGCACGTTGGCAGCAGCTTTCTGATGTATTTTCGGGTAGGCACTATAGTTGCCATAATTTAATGAGACAGGCACCTGAAGGGCAGCTGTGAGCGCGGCAGAGAAGGGTCCTGCGGAGAGAAGCGAGAAGCACAGCAGCAAGTGTTACGAAGAAATAAAGTTTTGTTGTTTTTATAAACCAGTGCACGCTTGAAAAGTCCCATTTATTTTGTTCAAGTGTGCAACAAACTTGGAGGCACCGCTGGGATGATTAACGTCGGGCTCTGTGTGACTTCAGTGCGGACGGGCACTGCTTTTGATTGACAGCTGGGACGCGCAGTGACGGGGGCACGGCTACATCACGCACGATGGATTTGGAGGAGTTAGCAGAGACTGTATTTCAGAGACTTTGGCTTCTGCAACTGGCTCAACTGAAGGAGGTGTGTGTTGAAGCTAAGATCCAACTGGGAAATGTCACAACAACACGAGCGTTAATCAGAATAATTGCTGAATCTATTGACAGTGTGATTAGTGATGAAGAGCAGGACGTTGCATCACATCATCTGAGGACAATGTTGAAATTAGTGGAGCGAATCACAGAAAAGACTGGAAACGCATGTAATGTGGAGCCAGCAGGGAACACAGCACAATCCAGTCCAAACACAGCTGAAGAGATGAGCTTAGCTGAAAAATACTCACAGCTACAGCTAAAACAGTCAAGCTCTGCAGGATGAAGTCAGGAGGCTGAGTGAAAGAGTGAAAGTACAGCTCTAAGTCAAGCCTCAGCTCCTCAAAATGTGCTTACAGCTGTGAACAGGCTCCCAGAAGTGACAATAACGACAGAATTTAAGATTTGCGGTCAGATTGGGGGAAGGGGACAGAAGGACAAACTCTCTCATACACATACCTGATGCACCAGATTGACAGGCGTCTGAGCAGGGGTTACAGTGAGGCCGAAGTCGTAGAAGCAGTGGTGAGGTCAGTTAGTCCAGGTTTGGATATTCATAATATGCTTGAGATAAAACGTGGCCTTACCCTTTCCCAGCTGAAGACAATATTAAAGGGGCATTTCAGAGAGGACAGTTCTACTGATCTGTACACAGGCTTGTTAATGTAACACAAGACAGTCTTGAGTCCCCTCAAAACTTCCTCTTTAGAGCATTTGAGTTAAAGGAAAGGCTTTTACTTGCTTAAAGAGAAGTAGGGTCAGATGAGCAGTACAGTCCTGAACTCATTCAGAAGAAATTTTTGAGGTCAGTTAGTACTGGACTGTTAAGTGACCATATCAAGTTCCAGCTTAAGCCTTATCTCAATGATCAGAGAGTGACAGATGAAGTACTCATCGACAGGAGAATGAAGCAGCTAGGGCGAGTTGGAGAGACAGTCCAAGGAGAGAAGAAAGCACAAGTAACCGAGTACCAAAAGTAAATGAACTACAGACAGAATATGCAGATCAGCAGCAGGGTCAGGGGTCATCTGAAGCCAGGGTGGGTGTTCAGGAGCAGTCAGATGAAGTGGTTAAGCCTAAGAGTCGTAAGACACCTGTGAACACTCAAAAGATTCAGAGCTTTATGAAGTAGTCAGGCTGCTAAGAGAAGAGATGGCAGAGATTAGGAAAACCATAACCAATCCACCAGGGTCCACCCGCCAGTTAAAAATGAGTGTCCGGAGAGGATGTAAGCCTGTCAGGAGCAGGGTATAGATGAACAGTGTGAGCACTGTTTCAAGTGTGGACAGACGGGGCTGTAGAGGGCAGAGAAAGGTTGCAGGGAAGTCCGATGCATTAAGACCACAATTCAGACAGTTGTATCTCCAAAATCACAGCTCCAAGCCAAGCTGAACCAGATGACAAGGTGCATGAGGCCCTTTGTCAAAGAATTAAGCAGCTGGAGGCAGAGTTGGAAAGAAGTGGGAAGCGGTGAACAGACTGTGGGGGCTAATATGCAGCCACCTCTCTCTGCGTCATCAAGCCCAGTTGAAAGCTCTCATTGGGAAGAAAATGCATAGTGGATTGCTTCTTTGAGGGAGTAGGCAACACACGCACTATGGGGACACAGGCTCACAGGTCACCATTATCAGTGAAAATGGGAGGAAATCTTACCTCCCACAGATTTGGTTGCGAAGCACGAGTTGAATTCCTGGAGGAGAATGAACACCATCACGGTTGATGGCACAAACACAGGACACCCCTACCGTTTGCAGGCTGGGTTGAACTGAGATTCAAGCTACGATCAAGTAAAGGCTCACAACCAGAGATACTTGTGCCAGTTCTTATCTCTAAGGAGCCAGGAGTAGCAGAACCACCATCATTGGCTACATGTAATTTAGCAGCTGGTGATGAATGGGATGGAACAGAACCCAGAAATTACAAACACTGTGGTAAAGGATGCTTTCTCTATTGACTGTAAAAAGGCAAACGTACTGATCCACATAGTACAGAGCAGTGACGCGGATGACAAAGAGGGTGTGGTCAAGTAGGAAAATTGAAAACTGTGATTCCAGCAGGACAAACTAGAGAGTTAAGTGTAGTGTGAGAACAGGTCCCATCACCGCAAGACAAGAAGTCCTTTTTGAACCGTACGAGATATCAAAGTGGCCAGAGGGGCTGACCATTTCTGAAACAGTCATCTGCCTGCAAAAGGGAAATTGGTCTAAGGTGACTATCCCTGTCACAAATGACAACAATCATGACATTACTGTCACCCCTCATACAGTGCTATGTCCACCTACATTTGGTCAAAGCTATTTATCTAGTGGATGTGAGACAGCAAGTGTTCATGAAAACAACACAAAAACAGCAGCTAGTGCTCCTGAAACCACAGTCGACACAGCCTCTTCTCCTGAACAGCACGAGACAAACAGCAGGTGGCACAAACAAATGTGAACTATGGGATCCACGAGTGTCAGTTGATCACCTGAGTCACGATCAGCAACAAAAGGTGAAACAAATGCTACGAGAGGAATGTGCTGCATTTTCAAAGGACAAGAATGATGTAGGATGTATTCCATCTCTGCAGTTAAAAATCAGATTGAGTGACACAACTCCAGTACGGACGCACCTACATCTCAGTACCTAAACCCACTCCACAGGGAGGTGAAGGAATATTTGGAAGGACCTACTGAATAGAGATGGATTCAAAAATCCCCGTCTCCATATTCATCACCACTAGTCTGTGTGCGCAAGAAGGATGGGAGTTTACGTTTGTGCCATAGATTATCGAGAATTGAATTGGAAGTCTATCCCTGATCGTCACCCCATCCCTCGAGTGCAGGATGTGCTGAACAGTCTAAGCAGGCAGTGCTTGGTTTCTCTGTACTGGACCAGGGCAAAGCGTATCATCAGGGCTTTTCTGGAGGAGAGCAGCAGACCACAGCCTTTTATAACACCGTGGGGTTTGTATGAGTGGGTGCGGATCCCCTTCGGCCTGTCCTCAGCTCCAGCAGAGTTTCAGCGCAGCATGGTGGAGTGTCTGGTGGGTTTGAGGGATGAAACATGTCAGCCGTATTTGGATGACAATCTTGTCCACAGTAAGTCTTTTGAAGGCCATCTGCATGATATGAGAGAGGTGTTACGTCGCTACCAAGCACATGGTGTAAAGCTGACACCAAAAAAGTGTGAAGTGTTCAAAGACAAGGTGAGATTTTTGGGGAAGATTGTGTTCAAAAAACAGCCATTGCATGGATCCTGCTGAGATTGCACAAGCACTGAAAGATCGCCAACCTGAGACTGTGGGAGACCTAAGGAGGATGCTAGGATTCCTGTCCTACTACTATCCATACATTACAGAATTTCTCTGGCATTGCAAAGCCTCTGTATGCTTGTTATCTACTGAGAAAACACCAAGAAGTGAAGTCCAAGGGTCCCGTGTAAATAAGGGCAAGGGAAACGCAGGAAATCAAGCCAGTTATCCTCCAGCAGCCTGATCATGTGGACAGAACAACACCAGCAAGTGCTCTGCCTTCTTATATAACATCTGCTACAATCCACCAGTCCTGGTTATCCTGACTTGACAAGCTGTTGTGTTGCACTGCGATGCCTTGCAGGAGGGTCTTGGCGCAGTACTGTACCAGAGACAGCAAGGCCATTTGGTTGTCATTGGTTATGGGTCGAGAATGTTAACTGCTCCAGAAAAGAACTACCACCTTCATTCTGGGAAGTTGGAGTTCTTGGCAATGAAGTGGGCAATCTGTGAGAAGTTTCGTGAGTATTTGTATTATGCACCTGCATTCACAGTCTACACGGGCAATAACCCTTTAACCTATGTTTTGACCACAGCCAAGCTAAATGCAATGACACACAGGTGGATTGCTGAGTTAGCAGACTTCAACTTCACTATCAAGTATCGGCCTGGAAAAGTCAATGGAGATGCAGATGGCCTCTCACGGATGCCGCTCGACATGGAACAGTACATGCACACATGCTCACAGGAAATGAATCCAGAGGTAATCACAGCTGTCACACAGACACTCCAACTTCAGTCACAGGAACATGGGCCCTGGATGTGTCCAATCACTATCGCTGGCAGCTTGTGCTGATGTTGAACAAGAACGAGTGACATCCCCAGTGCCACAAATCTCCACAGACAACTTAAAGAAAGCACAAAAAGATGATCCAGTCATTGGCAAAGTTTGTGAATATGTCATGTCAGAACAGTGGCCCCAAATAGAGGAAAAGATCATTGTGATGATATGTCTCTCCTAGCAAGGGAGAAAAACAAGCTATATGTCAATAAAGAGGGTGTCCTGTACAGGAAAACAGCAGTTCGGGATCAGTTAGTGTTACCAAAAACATTCCATCAGCTCATCTTCAGGGAGTTACATGATGAGATGGGACATCTTGGAGTTGAGCGGACACTCAGCTTGATTCGTGATCGATTCTATTGGCCTCATATGCAAAGGGATGTGGACCACTATGTAACAAAGCGTGCAGCTGTCTGAAACGAAAATGGCCAAACAAGTCGACCAAGGCACCACTAGTTAATATAGTCACCACTTACCCGTTTGAGATGGTGTTGATCGACTTCCTACACCTAGAAAGTTGCAAAGGAGGATATGAGTATATTCTAGTGGTCATGGATCACTTCACTCGCTTTGCTCAGGCGTATGCATGTACCAACAAGTCAGCAAAAACATCTGCTGAAAGATCTTTGGAGACTTTGTGCTAAGGTTTGGCTTTCCTGCTAAGTTGCATCATGACCAGGGCAAAGAGTTCGAAAACAAGCTGTTTTCCAGGCTGGAACAGTATTCTGGTATCCAGGGGTCACATACAACACCCTATCATGCAGCTGGAAACGATCAGGTTGAGAGATTTAATCGGACCCTCCTGTCAATGCTGAGAAACCTGACACAGGAAGCCAAGTCAGATTGGAAGAGCTCTTTAGCCAAAGTTGTGCATGCATACAACTGTACACGCAGTGAAGCAACCGGTTACACCCCATACTACCTTCTCTATGGCAGAAACCCCCGACTACCTGTAGATCTTATGTTCACCCTGACCCCAAGTGATGAAAATACTTCACATAGTGAGTACGCAAGCAGGTGGAGAAAGCATATGCAAGAGGCATACAGGTTGGCATCAGAGACCGCTCAAAGAGAGCAAAAGAGAGCAAAGAAGCACTATGACTGAAAGACCTATGGAGCTGAACTACAGCCAGGGTGCAGAGTGTTGGTACGAAATGTCAGGGACAATGGAGGACCAGGGAAGCTCAGGTCCTACTGGGAGGAGCAAGTTCACATTGTACATGAGAGAAAATACAAAGACGGTCCTGTCTGTGTGGTACAACCTGAGAGGGGCCCAGGAAAGACCAGAGTCCTGCACAGGAACCTGTTACTGCCCTGTGACTTCTTGCCTATGGAAGAGGAAATACAGGAGACAAAGACAACTGTAATGAGAAAGCCTGCCACAGACAGGAAGAGGAGAAGGCAAGAAAAACACAAAGAAAGAGACTCTGACAGTAGTTCCAAGGATGAAAGTGATTGGAGGTTCATCACCACACGACCAGCAGAGTCATTCAACCAGGTCAACAGCCGGCTGAGAGTGGAAGCAGAGGAATTCAGACCCCAAGCAGCTGACAGACACCTGGAGCAAGGAAGTGACAGAGAGGAGTGTCCAGAGCAAGGCGGAATGGAACCAGAAGTGGAGGATGACGAAACAGCAGAGGATGAGCAGGAGACATCATCTGATGAAGCAGACAAGAGGCAGCCTGAGCCGCAGTCATCTGACACAAGAATGTATCCTTTCCGACAAAGAAATCCACCCAAAACACTCACATACAACACCTTAGGTCAACCATCATTCACATACAGACACAAGTAATGGTTACAGCTAAAGTAGAAGATATGAGTTCATAGTCTCATGTTGAATGTATTGTTGTGACTTTAACAAAGGGGAAAAAAAAATGAGTTCATAGTTCATAACATCTTAGATTTGTTTTAAAAGGCAAAGTTAAGCATGACAAATGCTTTGATTTTTTTTTGTTTTGTTAATGAGGAGAGTACCAGAATTCAGACCACTGACACATTGAATTGTACTGGGACACATGTGACACATGCAGTATTATTTGTAGGTCTGTAGATAGAGTTAAAGGGCAGAATTAGGGTCAAACCTTTCAGTCTGAGACACTTAGCCCGCTAAAGGAGTGGAGTAGCACCTCAGATATCGCCTGGCCAGTGGTGTCTGTTACAGGGACATGACATAAAGAGGGAGATGGATGTCATGTCAAAAACTGTTGGTACACAGGAAGTATCTCAAAGACAGACTCCCAAACACTTTGCACCTTTAATTCACAGGTTGAAGACATGAACTGTCGGGGAAATCCGTAATGTCGGGACGACATTTATTTTGGAGGGGAGAGTGTGGGAACCACAGTAGATGTGAATATGTGAACAGATGTGTGAATAGAGGACACCCCTCATTTTCATACCCCTCATTTTCATTTGTTATTTTGTCACCCTCATTTCTCATTTATTTTTATTGTGATGATGTAATATTTCCTGTCATTTATTGTCTGTTGGTGCATGTTGGCAGCAGCTTTCTGATGTATTTTCAGGTAGGCATGATAGTTGCCATAAGTTAATGAGACAGGCACCTGAATGACAGCTGAGAGCGCGGCAGAGAAGGGTCCTGCGGAGAGAAGTGAGAAGCGCAACGCGAGTGTTACGAAGAAATAAAGTTTTGTTGTTTTTAAAAACCAACGCACGCTTGTAAAGTCCCGTTTATTTTGTCCAAGTGTGCAACATTAGTGTGTCAGTGTCAACCACCATTACAAAAAACCCATCTTCATTGATTGCTGTCATTTTCTTAAATTACACATTGTTCGGTTTGCCTGAGTTTCACAGAATGTATAGTTGATGTTGCCTGTTCAGCATGAACTACTACATTAGCCAACTGCATTCCTTTTTGTTTGAGTATAGAATTTCCTGTAGGTGGCATACTCAAACACAGACAAACATCACACAGATGGTAACCGTCCATTCTGAGCTTTGTATTCTAGCCTGTTGGGCTTGTTCATTTACACGAGTCCGCAATATTTTGCATTCCTTACAATGATTATCTGACAGCTCGTACTATACTATCAGCTGTACTCAAAAAACATTTACTGCATTAATGATTAATCTCTGTCCCTATACACTCCTTACTCCCTATGACCCTGTAGACCTTCATAACTTCATTTTTTTTTAATTGCTTCACAGAATGGGATAATGACTGGTGTGTACCCAGGGAGCCCTGCTGGCTTCATGGTAGTGGTTACATCATACATGTCCTACAACAAATATAAACAGCTGGATCCCTCTCTTGGATTGTTTACAAAGCTAAGCCAATACTTGCCTGTAAGGTAAGCCTACACATAAGAAGAATTATTTTCCAGTTGTTCCTACGTTGTGAATGCACCCATTGACAAGGCTTACAAGCAATGACGTGAACACAAACATATGCCTAAGAATGCATTATTTAAGGCCATCAGAAGTCTTTTTGTGTGTGATGAATCGCATACTCACTTAGCAGTGTTGTTTACAACACAACATTGTTCTTAAAGTAGACCTGCATTGAAATAAATGTGGTCAGATCTCAGAAAGAAATAGCTGATATGTATTTATAAGACCCTTATGAATGCAGTAAAGTAAATCTGCAAGCCCAAATTTGTAATTCAGCAGAGAAATCTTTGTTTAAAAATGACAAATTTGCAGCTAAAATTTGGCCCTCAGCGAAAACTGTTTGTACATCCGGGTCATTGCAGTGACATCCGGCAGAAGACGGAGTGCCCGCGCCGTCAGTCTGATCCCGCATTGAAATTGATTTTATCTGTTAGTAATGTTACTGTTATACACATCCTGGTTTCAGCATCCAAAAGTAAGCTGCAGTGAATGTGAGATACAGCTGTGCATTCTCAGATCAGCGGCGACATCGACAGTGGGCGATGTTCTTCACTGACGCCTCGCTTTCTGCCTCTGCTGCGCTTACCGAGTCGTGCTCGGTAACCGCCGAAGCGGGCCACTCACATCGCCCATGTCTGTTGTGCAGCCGGCACCACATCCCTGTCTACTGAATGGAGGTGCAGCCAACTTGGCAAAAGTCCAGAGAATACACTCGCTGTTTTGATGCGAGTGGCCGGTAACATCTGTTGCTGCAAGGACAGACTTTCCGCAGCGCCGCACGTCTCGGTAATCGGAGCCGCAGAGCTCAGTGGCCGCTGAGAGAGGTTTATATCTTTTTTAATGACTTGAATTCTTTGCGGGTCTCGCCTCCGTACCCCGCGACGGTAACACCGCAGGCGAAAGACAGTAGATTTTCAATGCGACACCACTCAATCAAACGGGCGTATGAAAAAGTCCCCCAAAATAATTTTCAAGCACAAATAATAGAAATGTGTACTCACCAAACATGCCGCAAGACAATATGAAGTTTTAAAAAAGTAGATCCTTCCGTATAAGACAAGAAAAAGGTGCAGATGCAAACTGACATAAATCCACAAATTACAGTTGGCTCACGCATTGCATGCTCGGATAGGGTCTTCTCCCTGACGTCTCGGCAGCGTCCCGAATGTGATGACAGTTTTGCGGAGGGCTAAATTTTAGTTGTAAATTTGTCATTTTTAAATGAAGATTTCTCCGTTGACTGACAGATCTGGGCTTGCAGATTTACTTCACTACATTCAGAAGGATCTTATGTGTAAATGTAAGTCATTTTTTGGTCCAAAGATCTGACTGCATTTATTTCAAATCAGGTCTACTTTAAACTGTTGGACTATTTTTTTCATGCAGTTGTTCACAAAGTGGTGATCTTCGCTCCATCTTTGCTTGTGAACGTCTTTTATACCCAGTCATGACACTCACAATTGGTGTCCTCAGTTCCCAAATGCTTTTTGAGTGCTGTTAGAAGGAAAGGTGATGTAACACAGTGGTAAACATACCACTGTCCCAGCTTTTTTGAAACGTGTTGCAGGCATCCATTTCAAAATGAGCAAATATTTGCACAAAAACAATAAAGTTTATCAGTTTGAACATTGAATATCTTGTCTTCGTGGTGTATTTAATTGAATATGGGTTGAAGAGGATTTGCAGATCATTGTATTCTGTTTTTATATTTTACACAAGGTCCCAGCTTCATTGGAATTGGGGTTATACATTTCTGGGTCCTTGTTTTCTGAGATTGAGAGACCCTTTGAAAGATCTTATGTGGTCTCTAGACATAGGTGTTTGGTGATGCAAATACCTTTGCAGGAGAGCAAAGGGAACGTGGATGAGGCATACAGCATCAGGTGTGATATTTTGGCCATTTGGCACACTTCTTTAGGCATGATTCAGCAGACAGGTGCCTCAGTATTGAGGTCCCCAGCAACTGGAAAAGACCAAGTGGATGTCCATGTTGAGGTGGGGATAGACTGGTTGCTTCTCTGTAGGGTTGAAATCCAGGAGCCAGTCTAGTTCTGTGTTGTGGTAGATGCTACACCAATGCATGCTTCCAGGTCTGATATGCTCATACCCAGTTAGAAGTGACTAGAGCTTTAAGTTGGTAATATTACCTAAAAGAAATGTGTAGTGTTGTTGCAGCAGGTGTGTTTACCTGATAATTACAAGCAAACAATAAAAAGAATGAAAATAATGTTCTTGATTGGGTGATGGCAAGTTTTTGATAGGTTTATACAGACTTGTGGAGAGGTGATGATCTAGCAGTTAAGCATTGGGCTTCAGACCAAAGGATCCCCAGTTCAAAACCCAGCCAGACCGGAAAATCACTAAGGGCCCTTGGGCAAGGTTCTTAATCCCTGAGTTGCTCCCTGTGTGTAGTGAGCACCTTGCATGGCAGCCGCTGACATCTTTGTGTGAGTGTCTGGATGAATTTGAGGCATAAGTGTAAAGTGCTTTGAGCTTCTGATACAGATGGAAAAGCGCTATATAAATGCAGTCCATTTAACATTTATTTACTTGTGAACATCTCAGGGTTTCACAAGAGATCATGTCAACCTATTGATCCCTCTTTTACCATTACATTGTATACACGTTACTGAAGGGTCATTTATTTATTTATTTATTTTATTTTTTGCTTGTTCCCAGTCGATATATGTCTACTGACAGCCAAAGGATACTTGGAGGAGTTTTGGTGGGTACGGGCGTGTGGATCACCATAATTATGATAATGAGGAACGTCCTAAAGTCTCTGTTGTCATGGCATGGCTGGATGCATTCGCGCCATGGATCTGTGGCCTGGAATACTCGTTTGTGGCTGGTGAGACAATGCATTACTTCACTTTAGGGTCAATACTGTGTGTACTGTTGAAGAAAACAAAACGATGTCTGCATAATTCCTGTTATCAAGACAGAAGAGACTGTTCTCCTGTTAAGGTATATTGTAAAGTTCCCCTTGTTCTCTCACCTTTTACTTATCTCTTCTGATTGTCCAGTTATTAGTGAAAGTGTTTTCTGGCCGGAAGCCAATGCTGTACAGTTTCCAAAACTCCCTGCCTCGGCTACCAGTCCCTTCCATTCAGGACACCTGCAGAAGGGTAATCCAACTCTTATTGCCCCCCCCCAAAAAAAAAATCAGTGATCCGTGGAGTGTTTGCATTGATGGGTTTTAGTACTGACCCTGGTTATAGGGCTGGAAAAAGTGTTTATTCTTTAAAATATGGTCATACCTTCAGATAGTTGGCTGTGTGTGTGTGTGTGGGGGGGGGGGAATAACCCATTTAGTCAATGTGCTTGTAGATACACTGTCTGTTGCATGATTATTTATTTTTAAATCGTATCTCTGCAATAGTGTTTTTTTTTTGTTGTTGTTTGTTTGGGTTTTTTTTTTTGTTTTTTTACCTGAAGTACTACTTTAAGTCACCTACTCCTATTTCTTTGTCACTTGGCTGCTCTGCATAAGCCAGAGCCACTACGTAATCTTTCAAGCACAGCTCAATTATTACCCTTCAAGAAGAAATAATTGATTGCCAACTGGCCTGTTTGCTTGCTCCTGTTGGCACTGTGCTCAGGTCTTTGTGACTGAGCATATGTAAATATCTTTGCAGTACTTAGAGTCAGTGCGCCCGTTGATGGATGATGAGCAATATGAACGGATGAAGGGTTTGACTAAAGACTTTGAGAAGAACCTGGGACCCAAACTGCAGTGGTACCTGAAACTCAAGTCCTGGTGGGCCTCTAACTATGTGAGTTATATGTGCATGTGTTTAAAGATAAAGATAAACTTTATTGATCTCACAGAGGAGAAATTCACATGTTACGTCAGCTCTTAAAAAACACACAAGGTGGGTGCAAGTAGAGGAGAATGTTAATCAAACAGCGTGTGCAAATATAAGCAATAATAATAATACTTGTAACAGTACAAGACATAAGAAATGAGGTAGAAATTGTATATATATATATACGCATACACATATATGTATATTTGTATGTTTAGGTCACTTAATAGAATCCTCAAGTTTGTGTGTGTGTGTGCGCGCGCACACCTCCAGATGAATTTCAGTACACAGAAAACTCCTGGCCTTCTGTACAGTAAATTTTGTAGTTTTATGTGATATGTTCTCATTTAGTGTAATGTTAAATCGGCTCTATTGTAGTGTTGCATCAGCTCTATTAGTGATTAATCAATTTGATCAACACTAATAGAGTGAATTTACACGATAATAGAGTTGGGGGGCATTTTCATGTGCTGTAGTGTTAATTTAACACTGCCATATTTATTATGTTTGCTGCAATTTGTAATGTTCCGTGGTTCTAGGATGTAGCACCACTTCCATTGGTGGGCTGTAAAGGCAAGTGGACAAGCAATCACCTGCTGGTATGGTGCTGACGTGCTGTAGCACAGGAGTAAAAAGCTACCTTTATATCTTTTACATTCCTTTCTCCCCTCTGTGTGACACAGGTCAGTGATTGGTGGGAGGAGTATATCTACCTTAGGGGCCGTGGACCCATCATGGTCAACAGCAACTATTATGCCATGGTAAGATATCTTTCCCTGGGAGTCTCCTGTATTGGCAGTGGAGAAAAAGGTTTCTGTGTAGATAGTGACAGATTTTCTTAAGCCGTGTTTTCAGGAAGCAGTCTGGGTTGGTATTGCATGGTACAAAATGCTATTTTGCGCATTTCCACATCCAGCTTTAGGGACGAGCACCAAAAAAACAACCCGTACCGTACCACTTTTTCAGCACACTTCACCTGGGGCACCAAAATAATGAAACGGTTAAAAAGGGAGGTGCTAACCCACTGATATCCATTGATTGGCTCAGCAGCTAAAGCAAAAGCTACAATCTTCATGTGACCGTTCATACAGTTCTGATTTTCAAACATTAACATCATTCACAGACTCAGCATATATAAAGTTTATGTACTTTCAGTCAGATTCATCATCACAGCCGGATGAAAACTGTTATCCACATAAAGTGCGTTTAGTTTGGAAAACGATGTTTGGAAATACTCTAATTCCTCATTGTGGCTGAATAAATGCAATGTTTTAAAAGACATACCTCTGTGTTTGTCTGCTCCGAGTGTGTTTCTCAGCCTGAACCAAAGGACGCGAGCACTTTGTCCCACCAAGAAAAACAAATTGTTTTAAAAGTTGAGTCATAGCGCTCCATTTATTCACATCTGTTCAGCATTCTGCTTGCAATGAAAATATATCCCATAAATGATCCACCAAGACAAAAAAAGCATAATATTAATAATAACGCAAATAAACAATGTTTTTAAAAGAAGTCTCTCTGTGTTTGTCTGCTCCAGATGCGTTGCTCAGTGTGAACCACAGAACTCCAGCCTTTTGTCCCACCCACAACAACAGGAAAAATAACTTAATTTAAAAGTTGAAAGCCGTGGTGCTCCGATCGTTCACACCAGCATTCAGCACAGTCATGCTTTGTCTCTCACCACTCTACTCATGATGAAAGTAGATTCTGTTAATGATCCACCAAGACTAAAATTAAATTAAATTATAATAAAACGTTAATAGTTCTCTGTGGAGGGGGCATGTCGAAGTCTACCATGCGCCTCCTACCAAACAAAAAGGTACTGCTGGCGGGGGAAACGCAAACCAAGGCATGCTTAACTGTTCCGAGCTGCACCATACTGACCTGGACTACTTGGTGGAAACCAGGCTTAAGGCGAACTCGCTCATAACTTATCATTCTGTAGTAGAAAGGTACAGAAGAAGGATCAAATTATTTTTTAATTATTAACTTTTTTTGGGTGGTTGTAATACAACCCCAGTTCCAATAAAGTTGGGATGTTGTGTAAAATGTAAATTAAAAACAGAATACAATGATTTGCAAATCCTCCTCAACCTATATTCAATTGATAATAGAGTTGGGGGGCATTGAACGTTTGAACATTAAATATCTTGTCTTTGTGGTTAAATATCTTGTCTTTGTGGTGTATTCAATTGAATATAGGTTGAAGTGGATTTGCACATCATTGTATTCTGTTTTTATTTACATTTCACACAATGTCCCAACTTCATTGGAATTGGAGTTGTGATTTGTCACCAGAGCTTAAGTACGAGGTCTATTAGAAAAGTATCCGACCTTATTATTTTTTTAAAAAACCATATGGATTTGAATCACGTGTGATTGCGTCAGACAAGCTTGAACCCTCGTGCGCATGCGTGTGTTTTTTCATGCCTGTCGGTTGCGTCATTCGCCTGTGAGCAGGCTTTGAGTGAGGTGTGGTCCACCCCTCTCGTCTATTTTTTATTGCGAATAAATGTCTGAACGATTTGGAGCTTTGCTGCATCAATTTTTTTTCCAGAAACTGTGAGAGACCTCCAGGTGGACACCGTTCGAAAAATTCATATGGCTTTCAGGGACGATTTTATGGGGATTACACAGATTGAGTGATTCAGACGGTTTAAAGACCGCCCACAACTGCTGAGAGAGCGCCGATCGACAGGCTCCAACCCCGCTGGAACATCCAGATCATTTCCAACGAGAAAGCTTTGTTGATCCGGGACCTTGTCTGACTTTCACAAAAAGGCAGAAGATGTGGACATCAGCACTTTTTCGGCACATTCCACCGTTACAGGAGTTTTTTTCATGGAAAAAGAAGCAGAGGGACACGCCACCGTGCTGTTCATGGCGCGGCACAAAACCACCTCGGTGTTGGTCTCTCAGGACAGCTTTCAGGTGGATTTCAGACAGATTCCGGTTGCTTTCCAGTCGTGTGAATATCCAATTGTGATTGTGCATGAGCTGGACATGCCAGAACATGTCCTGGAAGGCTTCATCACGGCGTTTCTTTGCACCATGCAGCTCTGCCGCGACGCGCGGTGGAGCCGCTTCTCTTTCCATGACAAAAACTCCTGTAACAGTGAAATGTGCCGTTCATTTTTAAACTGGACGCTGTCTTGATCCGGTATGTCATCTGACTAGCACAGGAATTGTGAAAAGACGTGGACATCGGCACTTTTTCTGCACATTAAGACAGACGTGCGGAGGAGTTCCGCGCGTTGCATTGCAGCCGCTCGGCGCAAAGAAACGCTGTGATGAAGCCTTCCAGGACATGTTCTGGCATGTCCAGCTCATGCACAATCACAGTCGGATATTCACACGACCGGAAAGCAACCGGAATCCGTCTGAAATCCACCTGAAAGCTGTCTTGAGAGACCAACACCGAGGTGGTTTTGTGCCGCGTCCCTCTGGTTCTTTTTCCATGAAAAAAAAAACTCCGTAACGGTGGAATGTGCCGATAAAGTGCTGATGTCCACATCTTCTGCCTTTTTGTGAAATGAGGTCCTGGATCAACAAAGCTTTCACGTTGGAAATGATCTGGTTGTTCCAGCGGGGTTGGAGCCTGTCGATTGGAGCGTGGCGCGCTCTCAGCAGTTGTGGGCGGTCTTTAAACCGTCTGGATCACTCCTTAATCTGTGTAATCCCCATAAAATCGTCCCTGAAAGCCATATTAATTTTTCGAACGGTGTCCACCTGGAGGTCTCTCACAGTTTCTGGAAAAAAATTGATGCAGCAAAGCTCCAAATCGTTCAGACATTTATTCACAATAAAAAATAGATGAGAGGGGTGGACCACACCTCACTCAAAGCCTGCTCACAGGCGAATGACGCAACCGGCAGGCATGAAAAAACTCACGCATGCACACGAGGGTTCAAGCTTGTCTGACGCAATCACACGTTATTCAAATCCATATGGTTTTTTAAAACAATAATAAGGTCGGATACTTTTCTAATAGACCTCATATACAGTACATTATTTATTAAATTTTATTTTATAATTGAAAATTTGATTGATTATTTATTTATTTATTTACTTTTTCTCTTGCTTGACTGAACAGACTCATTTATGGCACCAGTTTTACTAAATTAAGCGAATCCTGTGCAGTAGTTCTTGCAGTTAACTGAAGTTTTGTCATAACACCATCAGTTTCACCATTTGAATGTTGTGGCATATTTCAAGTATAAATGCTATTCAAAGTGCAATATTTACCCATCATATATGTACTGAATCATACAGTGCCCTGTTGCACACTTGTTTTGTTGTATGTTACCCGAGGAGCATAAATGCATAACAGCTAAGTGGATGGTTTGTATGTCACGTAACATGAATTATTCGTACCAAATGTGCTGTTGCACGCTCTGACCACTGTGCGTGCTCCCACTACCGGGGACAGCATTTAGCTAAACATGGCAGAGTTTGTTTTGCTGGATTACGACAATTTGAGTTATTTGACGCTGCTAATTTTTCTAACACACACACAAAAAAACCCAAATCCACTATGCTCTAAGCTGCCTGGAGTCATGACGAGCTGTTAGGATAAAAAGCTGGACAAATTTCTGCTGCAATTTTTCGCTGGAGTGAGGAAAGCAGACGGCAGTCTGTACACAAAGTCAGTGGGCAGCATCACGGACTACGTCATCAGAACTGTTTTTTGCAAGTTGACTGAGAACAATTTTGGACTCCTATTTAAAGTTTGTGTTGGACTGTAGACGTCAACCTCCAGTGACAAACACCAAAATGTAAGACCCTTTTTTGTTGTTTATAAATTAATAAAATATCATATGATAAGGATATGTTTTAGCTGTTATAGCAAACAAATACTGAATTTTTTTTTTTCTTCATTCTTTCAATGGAACAAATGTTTAATTCGATGACCATTCAGCTCGGCTTCACCTTGTTGAATGGTACTTTCCATCTTTCACCTCAATCAATCAATCAATCAATTTTTTTATATAGCGCCAAATCACAACAAACAGTTGCCCCAAGGCGCTTTATATTGTAAGGCAAGGCCATACAATAATTATTTAAAACCCCAACGGTCAAAACGACCCCCTGTGAGCAAGCACTTGGCTACAGTGGGAAGGAAAAACTCCCTTTTAACAGGAAGAAACCTCCAGCAGAACCAGGCTCAGGGAGGGGCAGTCTTCTGCTGGGACTGGTTGGGGCTGAGGGAGAGAACCAGGAAAAAGACATGCTGTGGAGGGGAGCAGAGATCGATCACTAATGATTAAATGCAGAGTGGTGCATACAGAGCAAAAAGAGAAAGAAACAGTGCATCATGGGAACCCCCCAGCAGTCTACGTCTATAGCAGCATAACTAAGGGATGGTTCAGGGTCACCTGATCCTGCCCTAACTATAAGCTTTAGCAAAAAGGAAAGTTTTAAGCCTAATCTTAAAAGTAGAGAGGGTGTCTGTCTCCCTGATCTGAATTGGGAGCTGGTTCCACAGGAGAGGAGCCTGAAAGCTGAAGGCTCTGCCTCCCATTCTACTCTTACAAACCCTAGGAACTACAAGTAAGCCTGCAGTCTGAGAGCGAAGCGCTCTATTGGGGTGATATGGTACTATGAGGTCCCTAAGATAAGATGGGACCTGATTATTCAAAACCTTATAAGTAAGAAGAAGAATTTTAAAATCTATTCTAGATTTAACAGGAAGCCAATGAAGAGAGGCCAATATGGGTGAGATATGCTCTCTCCTTCTAGTCCCCGTCAGTATTCTAGCTGCAGCATTTTGAATTAACTGAAGGCTTTTTAGGGAACTTTTAGGACAACCTGATAATAATGAATTACAATAGTCCAGCCTAGAGGAAATAAATGCATGAATTAGTTTTTCAGCATCACTCTGAGACAAGACCTTTATGATTTTAGAGATATTGCGTAAATGCAAAAAAGCAGTCCTACATATTTGTTTAATATGCGCTTTGAATGACATCCTGATCAAAAATGACTCCAAGATTTCTCACAGTATTACTAGAGGTCAGGGTAATGCCATCCAGAGTAAGGATCTGGTTAGACACCATGTTTCTAAGATTTGTGGGGCCAAGTACAATAACTTCAGTTTTATCTGAGTTTAAAAGCAGGAAATTAGAGGTCATCCATGTCTTTATGTCTGTAAGACAATCCTGCAGTTTAGCTAATTGGTGTGTGTCCTCTGGCTTCATGGATAGATAAAGCTGGGTATCATCTGCGTAAGAATGAAAATTTAAGCAATACCGTCTAATAATACTGCCTAAGGGAAGCATGTATAAAGTGAATAAAATTGGTCCTAGCACAGAACCTTGTGGAACTCCATAATTAACTTTAGTCTGTGAAGAAGATTCCCCATTTACATGAACAAATTGTAATCTATTAGACAAATATGATTCAAACCACCGCAGCACAGTGCCTTTAATACCTATGGCATGCTCTAATCTCTGTAATAAAATTTTATTACATTGTGTATTTGAGCAACCTGTGTTCTGCCACATCTACTACTGCACTTCTCACCTGGAAGCTAAATTGTAACTATAATCATTGGCTGTTGCTGCTTCCACTGTGATTTCATAAGCTCCACCTTCACCACCGCCACCTGCATGATCTGAGTTCTCCAGAGAAAGGCATTATTATCACACCCCAATCCCTGGTGTGCTGAGCTTGGTGTATTCTTGTGGAAAATGATGATGTCAGACAGCAGATATTATCTCTGTGTTTATTGTATGCATTCCACATTAAAGTCTTTAGTTCCATGTGAAATTGGTTTGAAGTACTTTGACTTTTTTGTGTTAGCAGGCTATTTGTAATCCAACTGCATTAAATATACCGTATTTTCCCCAGTATAAGTTTTACTAGTTTGAGCGGTCCTGTGACTTATAGCTCGGCGCAGCTTCTATATGGGGAAAAAATCACGATTCATGACCACAAAATTTCTATACCCTTGAAGTGAGAAACATAACATTAACACTGTCTTTTCATTAAAAAAAAAAAAGAGAGCAGTGGAAACTTCCTAAAACGGCTTGATTATTTTTAGCACGCATTTAAAACCGAATCGGGTCACACTTATAGCGTTCCTTAAAGGAGCGATCATGATGGTGTTACTATTTTCAGCTTTTCCTCATGTCGGGCTCCAAATAAAATACAGTTTGCATTCACTTCAAGCAAATATATATTTGCTTGAAGTGTGCATGGGAGGACCTGATCAATGACCTGAAAAGAGCTGCGACCACAGTCATAAAGATTACATCAGTAACACACTACAACGCCATGGTTTAAAATCCTGTAGGGCACACAAGGTCCCCCTGCTCCCACCAGCACGTCCAGGCCCATTTGATGTTCACCAGTGATCATCTGGATGATCCAGAGGAGGCATTCGAGAAGGTCATGTGGTCAGATGAGACCATAATGGAGCTTTTTGGTATCAACTCCACTCACTGTGTTTGGAGGATGAGAACAACCCCAAGAACACCATCCCAACCGTGAAGCATGGAGGTGGAAACATCATTTTTGAGGGTGCTTTTCTGCAAAGTGGACAGGACGACTGCACCGTATTGAAGGGAGGATGGATGGGGTCATGTATTGTGAGATTTTAGCAAACAACCTCCTTCCCTCAGTAAGAGCATTGGAAGACGGGTCGTGGCTGGGTCTTCCAACATGACAATGACCCAAAACACACAGCCACGGCAACTAAGGAGTGGCTCTGTAAGAAGCATTTCAAGGTCTTGGAGTGGCCTGTCCAGACTCCAGACCTGAACTCAATAGAAAATCTTTGGAGGGTGTTGAAACTTGAAATCTGGAGAAGATCTGTATGGAGGAGTGGACCAAAATCCCTGCTGCAGTTTGTGCAAACTTGGTCAAGAACTACACGAAACGTCTGACCCCTGTAATAAAAAAAAAAAAAAAATCTGTACCAAAGATTAAGGTTTGTTTTTCTATTGTATCAAGTACTTATTTCATGCAATAAAATTCTAATTCATTATTTAAAAGTCATACAATGTGACTTTCTGAAATTTTTTTTAGATTCTGTCTCTCACAGTTGAAGTGTACCTACGATAAAAATTACAGACTTCTCCATTCTTTGTAGGTGGGAAAACCTGTGAAATCGACAGTGGATCAAATAATTATTTGCCTCACTGTGTATACAACCCCTGGCAAAAATTATGGAATCACCGGCCTCGGAGGATATTCGTTCAGTTGTTTAATTTTGTAGAAAAAAAGTAGATCACAGACATGACACAACTAAAGTCATTTCAAATGGCAACTTTCTGGCTTTAAGAAACACTATAAGAAATCAGGAAAAAAAATTGTGGCAGTCAGTAACGGTTACTTTTTTAGACTAAGCAGAGGGAAAAAATATGGAATCACTCAATTCTGAGGAAAAAATTATGGAATCGTGAAAAACAAAAGAACGCTTCAACACATCATTATCATTTTGTTGCACCACCTCTGGCTTTTAGAACAGCTTGCAATCTCTGAGGCATGGACTTAATGAGTGACAAACAGTACTCTTCATCAATCTGGCTCCAACTTTCTCTGATTGCTGTTGCCAGATCAGCTTTGCAGGTTGGAGCCTTGTCATGGACCATTTTCTTCAACTTCCACCAAAGATTTTCAATTGGCTTAAGATCCGGACTATTGGCAGGCCATGACATTGACCCTATGTATCTTTTTGCAAGGAATGTTTTCACAGTTTTTGCTCTATGGCAAGATGCATTATCATCTTGAAAAATGATTTCATCATCCCCAAACATCCTTTCAGTTGATGGGATAAGAAAAGTGTCCAAAATATCAACGTAAACTTGTGCATTTATTGATGATGTAATGACAGCCATCTCCCCAGTGCCTTTACCTGACATGCAGCCCCATATCATCAATGACTGTGGAAATTTACATGTTCTCTTCAGGCAGTCATCTTTATAAATCTCATTGGAATGGCACCAAACAAAAGTTCCAGCATCATCACCTTGCCCAATGCAGATTCGAGATTCATCACTGAATATGACTTTCATCCAGTCATCCACAGTCCACGATTGCTTTTCCTTAGCCCATTGTAACCTTGTTTTTTCTGTTTAGGTGTTAATGATGGCTTTTGTTTAGCTTTTCTGTATGTAAATCCCATTTCCTTTAGGCGGTTTCTTACAGTTCGGTCACAGACGCTGACTCCAGTTTCCTCCCATTTGTTCCTCATTTGTTTTGTTGTGCATTTTCGATTTTTGAGACATATTGCTTTAAGTTTTCTGTATTGACGCTTTGATGTCTTCCTTGGTCTACCAGTATGTTTGCCTTTAACAACCTTCCCATGTTGTTTGTATTTGGTCCAGAGTTTAGACACAGCTGACTGTGAACAACCAACATCTTTTGCAACATTGCGTGATGATTTACCCTCTTTTAAGAGTTTGATAATCCTCTCCTTTGTTTCAACTGACATCTCTCGTGTTGGAGCCATGATTCATGTCAGTCCACTTGGTGCAACAGCTCTCCAAGGTGTGATCACTCCTTTTTAGATGCAGACTAACAAGCAGATGTGATTTGATGCAGGTGTTAGTTTTGGGGATGAAAATTTACAGGGTGATTCCATAATTTATTCCTCAGAATTGAGTGAGTCCATATTTTTTTCCCTCTGCTTGGTCTAAAAAAGTAACCGTTACTGACTGCCACAATTTTTTTTTATTTCTTATACTGTTTCTTAAAGCCAGAAAGTTGCCATTTGAAATGACTTTAGTTTTGTGTCATGTCTGTGATCTGCTTTTTTTCCTACAAAATTAAACAACTGAATGAACATCCTCCGAGGCCGGTGATTCCATAATTTTTGCCAGGGGTTGTATATATCTATCCTGTTCTCCCATCAGAGGGCCCATGGCTCTCCATGCTAAATTGTACCTGAAGAGGGAGTGGGCCATTGCAGGCTATAGCACATACCTCTTAGGCGGATCAGTAGGCTGGCCAGTGACAATTTTACTTTTAAGATAACTGCATTTTCCCATTTTTATTATTTATTTCATGATGCATTTGATGGGTCTGTCAGTAAAGGCACTCCGGGCTGCAACGTCTTGTATTAGCTTAAGCCTGTATCTTACGGAGCGGTGAACGCTGACGAACATAGCAAATTTTGGGTTTCGTCGGAGTTCATAACGGTTGCAAAATAGTTTGCAGCAATTTGCAGCGTTCCTCAGCATCCGCCACTCTGAGATACTAGCCTTAGCCCTTCCATTGGGTTGTAAACCATTCTGTGTGTTGTGGCTGCTTGCAATTGTTCTGTTTTTAAGAATTTTCTGAATTTGAAGTTGAGTTTGGTTAACAGGATCATCACAGCTGGTGTTTTTTGCACATTATGCCCCTGGCCAAAATAACCTCAAGAACAAACAGATGGCTCATTCAATCATTTCAGTATTTCTTGAAGGCCTCATGTGTCCTCCTGTTTTAGGACTGTGTAACGTTTGGTTATATGTGACTGTGTACCTGTTTATATCTGTTTCTGTTCCTCCCTCCAGGATTTCCTGTATGTGTTCCCCACTTCCATCCAGGCTGCCAGGGCAGGTAATGCCATCCATGCTATCATGATGTACAGGAGAATGCTGGATAGAGCCCAGATTAAACCAGTGAGTATTGAGTTTATTGTCACCTTCCTTTAACTGTTCACTTGACTTTATGATTAGATTTAGTAGTGTGTACAGCAAAAATAAATGTTTAACTTAATCTGTTATGAGGTTTTTATTCATGATAAAAGAAAAAAAATGCCAGTGTTGTCATCATTACAGCTGTTATCTCACGGTTTGACTTTTAAGTAGTGAGCTGCTTATCTTTTACAACCTTCTTTTATTGACGTAAATTTTTTCCTCCATGAAACACAATCTCGCTGTTGATTATAGATGCTAGTCTGCAGATGTTTTAAGTTCATGCTTTGTGACGGACTTGAATTAGCTGTGAACTGCACTCTGTGCTTGTTCGCGATGCCTCCGCGGCTACGATTAAATACTGTTTGAAGGCTGACTGAGTGTTGATAACTTGCAGTTTCCATCTGTTCCTTCCATTCCATCTCTCCTGTTCCTTTACGTGCCTGCCTCGTGTTTGTGTGCAGATTGTATGTGCACACTGCTGGTGTTCATTCTATAATGTTTTGCATAAAGCCACAGATTGATACGTGTGCATTATACAAATAGAAAAGCATGGCGCTCACTTTATTCCACACTCACATTTGATTGTCTCTGTTTTACTGTTTTGTCCCTTCGCTTTGTTGGACGCTGCGTTAGGTATACTTGTTGGCAAACAAGGTTCCTCTGTGTTCGGCTCAGTGGGAGCGGATGTTTAACACCACCCGCATCCCTGGTTTAGAGACAGGTAAGAGGAGGGCAACTCTCTGCAGTGTCCTGTGATTTCCCACTCCCCAACCTGTAATCCTAGTTGGTGCTGTGGCGCAACAGCCGTTGGAAACCCTGATTCCCACACTCATTTTCAACATCACAGCCCTGAAGCGATCTGTACTTTAGCTGGAATTTGTCAGATTCATTAGGTCTGTTATAACAAAAGCAATTTGTCAGCCATCCTTTTGATAGGAATATTAGATTTAAAAGTATAAATTTATTGAAGTCTTAATGCAGCTCTTAATGGTTTCAGCAGGGCTTTGCTGGTGACATTGAGGTGGCAAGCCACTGGTTTCTAGACCCTTTTCCTGCCTTCATGCCTGGCAGCCTTCCAAGAGCTTTCCTTCTCCTTCAGACTGTTTACCAAGCCAATCGTCATCGCTCCTTCTTTTTTAGTTTTTTATTTTTTCACACATTGTTCTGACCTCTTTAGGTGTGTACCTGCTGCTCTCGGGGGATTTTCGCATTTTTATCATCTCTATGTTTTACTCTCCCCTTTTGCTTTACAGCTCATGCTCCTACACACTGTACCCATGTGCTCATCCCAATACGAGCGTATGTTCAACACCACTCGTGTCCCAGGTGTAGATACAGGTAGAGTCTTTAGTAGTTCTGCCTCCTCCACACCACTGCTACTATACTTCTCCTTGGAGTATTTGACCCATCTTTGTCAATTGGATGTAATCTGCCCTCCATGAATATCAGTGCATGTGTGGTGTTCTATGCACATCCAATTTGCATAACTAATTTGCATGTGAATTAGATGTTTGTGAAGCCAAAATGGAGATAAGGTTACAATAAGACTTGTGAATGTTAAACTATACTGGGCTGGACTTCATGAGCAGTAGTTCAGTTTATGATATTTTAAGGAGGCATTGAGATACACCCAAAACTGTATAATAAGCCATTAACTTTGTAATTGAAAAGTATTTTTAAATATTTGGGCTTTGCTGATTTAAATGTTAGTGTAGGATTAAAATGACAAATTCAAACAACCCTCTGCTTTCAGATAGGAGACATATGAATTAAATACATGACGACAGTGAATTGAAAACAATAAGCGTACACACTTGTAGGAAAAGAAAAAAGTTACTGTGAGCACTTCATTTTGCGAAGTGTTGATGGCCGCTGTGCAGTCTGACAGGTTGGAATTAGTCTATTAAGGGCCTTGATACACGGGGTGGCATCATTTGTAAGTCCATTGTGTGTTCTAATATTTTGCTGAGACACAGAAGGGACACAAAGACACCTTTCTGTGTAACTGTTTCAGCATCCCTAGTGCGTCGTCACTGTCTCCAGTGGAGTTGGGGCACTACAGATGATGTCACATTTCCATAGATTTTCCCAGGTTATAGACTTAGGTACGGCGCATCCAGAAAGTATTCACAGTGCTTCATTTTTCCACATTTTGTTACATTACAGCCTTATTCCAAAATGGATGAAAGAAATCCCCCCCATAATTCTACACACGATACCCCATAATGACGATGTGAAAAAAGTTTTTTTTTTTTTTTTTTTTTTTTTTGTATACTTATTAAAAGTAAAATCACTAGGAAATCATAGGTACATAAGTAGAGAAGCTGGGTTGCTTGACGTTTCGCTTCAAATCACAGAAGCTTCCTCAGCTAAAGTTCTTGCTCTGGTAGTCTGACTTCTGTCTTGACTCTTGCAGAGAAGAATAAAACAGAAGCCAACAAAAGCTGGAGTTTTTAACCTAACCAGACCCCTCCTACCGAGAGGCAGACTGCTACAGGCTAGTGACTAAACAATAGCTCTAATTAGAACCTATTGTGCTCTACTTAGCACTGTCCTAATGACAGGGCAGCTGTCCCTCCTAATGATGGGACGGAAGCCTCTCCTGATGGCTCCCTTGACGACTCTCCTGATGACGTGAATGACTCATTACCATGAACAAAAGACTGAAACTGCTTTGACCTGAGTATCCCATTGTAAACTGGGGACAAAGCGTGTCTGAGACCCCCTCCCCGGTTAAGCATTCTTTGTAAAACAGTTGAAACCCAGCCTTAACCGGGGAGGGGGTCTCAGACTACCAGAGCAAGAATTTTAGCTGAGGAAGCTTCTGCGATTTGAAGCGAAACGTCCTCACGTCAAGCAACCCAGTCCAGTCGAAGATCCAAGCTTCTCTGCTATGGAAACCACCTGGACAACTGAAAACCTACACAGAAACAGGTGCATAAGTATTCATAGCCTTTGCTATGAAGCTCAAAATTGAGCTCAGGTGCATCCTGTTTCCACTGATCATCCTTGAGATGTTTCTACAGCTTAATTGGAGTCCACTTGGGGTAAATTCAGTTGATTGGACATGATTTGAAAAGGCACACACCTGTCTACAGTTCAGGTCACACAGCTGGCAGTGCATGTCAGGGCATAAGCCAAGCATAAAGTCAAAGGAATTGTCTGTAGACCTCTGAGAGAGGATTGTCTAGAGGCACAAATCTGGGGAAGGATACAGAAATGTTTTTGCCACTATGAATGTCCCAATGAGCACAGTGGCCTTCATCAGCTGTAAATGGAAGATGTTTGGATCCACCAGGACTCTTCCTAGAGCTGACCACCTATCTAAACTGAGCGACTGGTAAACATACCACTGTCCCAGCTTTTTTGAAACGTGTTGCAGGCATCCATTTCAAAATGAGCAAATATTTGCACAAAAACAATAAAGTTTATCATTTTGAACATTAAATATCTTGTCCTTGAATATAAGTTGAAGAGGACTTGCAAATCATTGTATTCAGTTTGTATTTACATTTTACACAACGTCGCAACTTCATTGGAATTGGGGTTGTAAATTTGTAAAAAATTTCCCCCCCCAAAAAACTTTTCATGTTGTCTTTATGGGGTGTTGTGAGTAGAAGTTTTAGGGGAACAAAATTAATTTACTCCATTTTGGAATAAGGCTGTAACATAACAAAAAATGTGGAAGAAGTGAAGCGCTGTGAATACTTTCCAGATGAACGGTATGCGCGGGTTTAGAGTGAAGTTTGCTGTGGTCTAAAAACATGATGTCAATGCAGATACACGCAGAGAGAGAGAGAGAGAGAGAGAGAAATGGTGGACAAAACAAGCTAAATTTTAAATGATTAATTTCCCGTACTCTTCAGTTTGGATCTATCTTGTGTGCGTGCAGTTCTCCATCATTGAAGCGGGTGGCATCACGTACGTAAATCAACAGAGAAGTGGCATCATTGGATAATTAACACCTTTCACTGGACTTTGTATGGTTGGAAAACAACTGACAGCCATGAAAAATAGAAACCGACTTTTTAAAAACCATTACAGGGACTGAAAAAAAGTCCTGTGACTCCAGACGGAGCTTTGTGAGTCTAAACTGTGGATTATACAATTCATACAAAAAGACAAAGCTGATCGTGAGTTTACAATGAACATAATGCACCTGTTTATATATTAAAATGTTCCATGTGAGGTTTTTTTTGCAGGTGCTGTCAGACAAACAGTGTGGGGGGGAATGTACGCACGCACGCACACATACACACAAGATGAATCTTCAACGTGAATGTGCACTATGTTAGGATAGGTTAGAAAAGGGGGGGGACTATCATCCTAGCAGAGCGTAGGCCACAAATGGGCCCATTGCTCATGATAAAGGATACCAGGTTTCTTAGCTTTAGTTTCCTAATCTGGTCAGGTTCTAAAATAAAGGAACCCAAAATCCTCTACCCCAGTCTACCTTATGGTGGACGCTGGCCCAAAAATTGGAGAGACATCTTAGGTTTCCTCCCTGCTACTGTACATGTACTGACCTGTTGGACTCTCATTACCATTCTATGTCTGCTCAATAGGTTGTGACCTGTGAGAGTCCCAACCAATGGACTTATTATATTTCTAGCCAGGCCAACTAGCTCCCTGGGAAACCTTAGGTTTGGTCCTTCCACGAAATGTCTTGCCTCCCTGCAGTCACTCAAGCTCTGCCATCATTTGTGGTGCTCATTTGTGGTGACACCGCTACAACAGGCTCTGGATCAACAGATTTAGTTGAGCTCCCAGACTTTGCGAGCAAGTCTGCTCTCTCATTACCTGGAATACCTGCATGACCAGGTACCCACACTACAACTACATCATTAATCTCTCCCAGTGTCTTACATGCCTGGACACACTCCCACACCAAAGCTGATGAAAAGAGTGGCCCTTTAATGGCTCTTATACACACCTGACTATCTGAGTAAATACACTTTTCACCCTTAAAATTGAGGTTAAATAGGAACTCCACCCAGTGAGTGACAGCAAACACCTCAGCCTGAGAGACGGTGATGTATCTGCCCAGTGCAAAGCTCTTTTCCTGTGTCAGGCCGTCGCATTGTATTAACACTCGAGCTCTGGCTTTCACCCTGATTTAATGATCCTTCTGTAAAACAAGTTATTACAGGTGAGATTCAGAGCCGGGTCTCACCATGACTGTCTTGCTGTTATCACTGTACTAAATTAATTCACAAAAGAGTATCTTTTTCGTACCCTATCACATGCGAAAGTAATAAGCGGAAGATCCGCTGATAGTCTTTGATTAAGGTTAAGGTATGACTGGCATATGCTAGTTTTCACCACTTGCCCAACTGGTGCAACCTTACTGACATAGAGGTGGACTTCTCCAACAGTGTGGTTGTCCAGAGGGGCTAAGTTCAGAAGTACTTTTAAAGTTGGTGTTGTCCTGAGGGCACTTGTGATGCAAAGGCATGTCACTCTTTGAACGTGAGTCAGCACTTTACAGAAATGTGGAAAAAGGATTCATGTAATATTTAACTTGTTTTGTCTGCCATGGTGGCAGTTAGTTAATGCTACATGTTGTCATCGTAACAGTAATCGGAGTTCAGAATACTTCAGTAGCTGCAAGTCCAATGCATTTGAATTAGCACATACGTTCAGTGACAGCTGAGCTGCATGTCTGAAAAGTAGAAAACAAAGCTCTCTGCCTGATCATCACTCAGTTTTGAACACGCACAAAACTTCGTGACTCAGTCGGCGGACATCAGCTGTCAAGGAACTCATTTTGCACTTTGCAACAGCGGCTTATAAAATGAACTTTATTCATAAAAATCACAGCACATAGCCCTGATTATTCAGCATCTGTTGGGGCAGTCACGGGGTGGTCTATGCAGTGTTTGTGAGTCCAGCCTTGGACACTGTTCTGCATTTGTCAAGTGCAGCTCCATACCTCACAACGACCATGAACCTCATGGCATGTAGTGCGCAACTACTGAGCACATCTTGTAAGGTTCTGGTGTGCTCTGCATTTCTACAGCATCATGTGGCATTCTCCATGATTTCCTGCTCCGCCCTCTGTCTTTGTGTGGTGGGGGTTTAACTAATTACTGATCCTTTTACTTGCATCTGCTTACTTTATGCCACAGAGCCATCTGCCTAGTGCGCTCCAATTTAAAGGGAAGGACAGGGGCCACTCGTCATTGGTTGAGTTTGTTTGGACGACAAAACCATGGAAATATAGACCTGGAATGGACGTGCGTGCCTCAATCTGTTAGTGTCGCGCCGATCATCAATAATAAACCGACCGCTTTTTTTGCACTAGCGTCACTCACTATTTCTTAACGGATTTTAATAAATGTAGGCTTGTTTTAAAGCCGTTTGAAAGCTCTTTCCAATGAACCCATACATGCCTGGGTAGAAAAAAAAATGTTTTATGTAAAGTGTGGAAATTTGGGGAATTTACTGTTTTGTTTTGTTTTGTTTTTTTCCTTTCATCATAATTCTTGATGGATTTTTAGAAATGAAGCCTTGTAAGTTGTATTCTGTTGGGGAAAGTGAAGTACACGGACCCACAACAGGGGGGCGTAAATGAACGGCCAATAGGAAGTCCGAATAAATAACAATTTATTCTGCAAATGTGCACAACAACCAAATATGCTTTTAGTCTGTCAATCAATCTACACAAAAGGTGACGCGTGGGCAGGCCCGAGGGTAGGAGACGCCTATCCAGAGAAGAGCCGGGACCCACAAGGTTCCACCGCCAATGGAGACCTGCAACACACCGGAGCCGCCAAGTCCTGAGTCCCCAGGTGGCTACTGCTTCCAGTTGTCAGATCTGCTACTGCTGGCAGGAACAGACACAGGTTAAAGGTGGGTGTGTGTACACCCAGCAAACAGTCAGCAAAAAGTACAGTTCCTCTCCTGAGGGAAAAATCCACCACTCCCAGAAAACAGGAATACTGAAAACGTGCAGTACCAACAGTAACACTCTGAGATAAGGAAAGTGAGGAGTGGAAACGCCAGCTCCTCCAAACTTCCACAAACCCAGCTCCAAGCTGCAAGCATACCAGAGGTTAAGACTGCAAAGGTCAGTAGCAATAAATGTGCGAACGGCACAAAGCGGCTGAGTAGGTTTACCTGACGGGTAAGCTGATAACTCGGCAGAGTTATGGTGTCTCTTCCAGGCTTTTATGGGTGTGGTATGATGAATGGTGATGATTGACAGCTGTAAGTGCAGGTGCTCCTGGTGCTCCTGAGAGGTGACTGTGCCCTCTGGTGCCTGAAACACGACGACAGGCAGGGCACCCTCTGGTGGTGAACCAGCAGTACCTCCTCTTCGGGCGGCCCACACAACAGTATTCAAGCTGATTAAAAGCTCGGATAAAAAAATCCTTATGTATTAAAATAGAAATCTGAAGTATGCCTTGCCATTGTGATCATTTACCTTGCTGCTTTTTCCACTGTAATATTACTGCCAGTCTTTTAATGACAACTATCCATCCATCCATCCATCCATTTTCTTCCGCTTTATCCGGAGTCGGATCGCGGGGGAAGCAGCTCAAGCAAAGCCGCCCAGACCTCCCGATCCACACACACCTCCCCCAGCTCCTCCAGGGGAACCCCAAGGCGTTCCCAAGCCAGCTGAGAGATGTAGTCCCTCCAGCGTGTCCTGGGTCTTCCCCGGGGCCTCCTCCCAGTGGGACGTGCCCGGAACACCTCTCCAGCGAGGCGTCCAGGGGGCATCCGGAAAAGATGCCCGAGCCACCTCAACTGACTCCTTTCGACGTGGAGGAGCAGCGGCTCGACTCCGAGCTCCTCCCGAGTAACCGAGCTCCTCACCCTATCTCTAAGGGAGCGCCCAGCCACCCTGCGGAGGAAACTCATCTCGGCCGCTTGTACTCGCAATCTCGTTCTTTCGGTCATGAGCCAAATCTCATGACCATAGGTGAGGATCGGAACGTAGATCGATCGGTAAATCGAGAGCTTTGCCCCCCTGCTCAGCTCTCTCTTCACCACGACGGTCCAATACAGCGACCGCATCACTGCAGATGCTGCACCGATCCATCTATCGATCTCAAGCTCTATCCGTCCCTCACTCGTGAACAAGACCCTGAGATACTTAAACTCCTCCACTTGAGGCAAGGACACTCCACCGACCTGAAGAGGGCAAAGCACCTTTTTCCGGTCGAGAACCATGGCCTCGGATTTGGAGGTGCTGATTTTCATCCT